>NC_088604.1:43675183-43975183 GCF_036013475.1 Columba livia
AAGATTCTCAGTAACTAATTTTTCTCATCACCTCAGGAAGTTAACTCAATGTCTTTTTTATGGATAAGCAACCTAAGGCACAAAGGTCTGGATCCATCCCACTCAGTTCATATCCTTCAGTGAAGAACCTCACCCAGGTTTGCTGTGCAGCCGCTAGAGGAACAGGATCATCCTGAGGAGAGTCAGCATACCCCACATCTCAATCAGGTAGGGAGAATCTGGTGAAACAGCATAATCCAGTAGCCCAAAGCCACACACCAGGTTAATGACAAACCTCGGAGCAGAACACCATCCTTAACCATTTTGTTGGTGGTGTCAGAGAGCCATGAGGACAAGTGGGTTCTAAGTACTGGGCAATTGATAGTGAACAGGGAAAAAAATAAACGGAAGTTAATTTTATGTGACAACACTGACTACTTCTGTCCCAGTAAACTTAACCAGCTCTGGAGTCTTCCATATTGTTCAGTTGTTATTGTGGTCCTCGGCACAGCCTCAGTCAGTGCCCCATAGATCCAAGCACCGTCCTGGCATATTCAGGAGGGGACACAAAGGGTGGTCTGCTCCCAATAGGCTTAACAGAGACTTGTGGAGATTAGTCCTGGCCACGTCCGACCTCCAGATAAAGTTGTAGTTGTTATGTTTGCCCCTACATCAAAGACAACATTTCAAGTCATGTTAAAGTATTTTCAATTTGCTGTTTTTGAGGGAATGTGTGACATCAGAAAAAAGTGCTAGATTAACCAGCTATCCAATCTCAGAATGTCTTCCTGTAGAAGCTGAATATGTTTTATCTATCCAAGGAAAGCTTAAGAAATGGCTTAACCATATTGGTAATGTTTCAGACCTCCAATAATTCTGGTGTCATTTCTAAAATCTCTGTAGTTTTACAGTTTGCTTTTTGTACAGTGTATCATAGGACTTTAAACAATGCTGCCTGTTGTTCTCTCTTCTAACCTCAAGCTGATATTACTTATGCATACCTAGCTGATTTGTTACTGTGCCTCTGGATTCTTTTTCATATCATCAAATTCCAGATCAATGCTGCCTATCTGGTAGGCACAACCTGCTTTGTAGTCCTGCATTAGCAGGACTAACTGGATAAACAATTATAGACTCATATTCCATCCAAATATACACTTCTATCAGAATCATAAAGGTTTCCCTGCAGCTATATTCTAGAAGAAAAGTGTTAGAGGCAATGCTGAGATTTACAATTTGAGAGCAGGATACTTGCTTTTCTGATTTTTTTGAGTTAAAAGAAGAAGCTAATGTTAAAATGAGATATTAAATCAAAGTAAACAGTCAAATAGAGATGAAGTTCATGAAGGCAAACTCTGAGATCTTAGCTTGTTGCACACCCATGAGAAGGAAGTTTATTGCCAGGCAGTCTTTTCCTCATAGTTTTATTGTCATTTTTTTTTTCTTTTTGTATCATCTTCATTATTTTCTAAGCAAGGATTTTACACTTTTTTCTAGATCACAATAGAAAATGGGTATAGATTATTCACTAATATGACCTGTCAGGACCTAACTAGACTTTTTGCCCCTGTTTCAATATAGATTTTCCTTTTGAAAGTAGTGATTGCAGACTATTTTAATTTCTTTCACATGGGCTCCATGATATTTTTTATTAAACTATTTTTAACCAGAATGTAATGTGGTACAGAGCTCTTACACTGTATATGATGTCAATACAGTTAACTTCATCAGCTGGCATTGATTATGTAGACATGTTTTAATTCATTATTTGACCATGCATGATATGAGTTTTTCCATGGCTTTGATCAGAAGTGTAGCCAGCTTGAATACCTAAAATATACTGTTTATCTTTTTGCACATTGGGACAGTATACCTATGTTTCTTACAAATCAAGAATAGTGACTGAGAAACTCATGAGATAACTTTTAGGTATGGTGGATGTGAGTTTTCCAGTCATGTTGATTCAAATAGTCTTATTATACTAGACTGGGTTTAATGTTCTTGTGAGTTGATGGTACCTTTTGCACTGTATTTGACAGCCGTTCAACCGCCATCTTTTACTGAAACTATATGAACAACGTATTTTGTAAGCATTAGTTCTTAATTACCTGATAGCTTCCCTTGTCTATTATCTGTTGCTGATGACATTTATTGTTAATGAAGCACTCATACATCTATATATGCATGAATACATGTTTCTATGCTTGTCTACATATACATTATACACAACATTCCTGTGTCTTTTTCTAACTAGGATGACTTTCTAAAACCAGAAAATATTTTGTTTTCTTTTGGAATTGCTACTAATTCCTCCAGAAAACACTTTTCAACAATTCTTAGCTAACAAGTTTAATCCAGTCCTACTGCAATGGATATGTAAAGCAAAATACTGAAAATACTTAAGAGAGAGTCAGGAGTCTGCAGACCACCAATTTTCAGTGTTTAGCTTGCAACACCTGGGGCTTGAATTTCATCTGGTGATTTACAGTGACTTTAGGAGGAGTAGTAGTTCTGCATTTTTTTCTTATTAAATATTAACACACTCACACATGAGAAACCACAAGGGTAGTCTAATATGTTGTATATTTGTCAAATATTAAACATTCATTGTTTGGATGTGTAAGAAATGGAACCACAGAAGTATGTTTAGCTTCTTTCCACTTCTGTTATAGCAAGCGAGGTTCAAAATAGTTCAGAGTAATATTTACATTACTGATGGTTTAGTAACACCATGCCATGTTCCCTAGTTGAAAAATAGGATGTTAACAGAATGAACAAATCTTAAAGGGCAAAAATCTCTTCAGCTATCACGCACTCAAAGAGTTGCCGTTAGAGGAAGCTGCATTAAGAGTAGATGTTAAGTGTCCGTAGGAGCCGCTGCATGAAACCATCAGGCTATTCAGCTCTTTCCAGGGCTCGCTGCCTGAAACCTACATGCCAGTCAGACTGAATATCCCCTGTGAAAGGGACATTTGCATGGAGTTCTGACTCCATCAATACCTTACACACTCAGATCTTATTATTTTAACAAGGCTCCTTACTGTTCCAGTCCCAAATGGGCATTAAGGCTGAACACCAGAGTAAACAGTGTGGGCAATGAACTTCATCACCACAAACACCTGATGACTACTTCCACCAGCCCTTTCTTTTCTCTTGCTCTTCCAGGCTGCCCATTATTTTGCCCCTCCTGGAAGCAATTAGCTGTCATCAGGCTCTCTCTCTCTCAGGCACCCTTTCTGCTAGACACTAATCCCCGTCAACACAGTCCATTCTTCTGTCTGTTGCCACTCTTTGGTGCTTACACCGTGTGCACAAATTAATTAGGGCTCAATTTAAGGGCTGACTCAGCTGGTTCATAGCACAATGAGTGCACGTAAGTGCAGCTGGTTTTCCACACAAGGTTTTTGGCTTCTTTTTTTTTTTTTTTTTTTCCCCTTTTTTCTCTTGGTTTGGAAATATACTCTGTGTGTGTGTGTGCAAATTAAACATGAGATTTTTGGCAGATGCAATTGGCTAAGGAAGTTGACAACATGGATCTGTTTAGCCCATCTCCCCCTGAGGATCCAACTCAATTTCTCGCAGAGCTATAGGGTTAGGACTACTGAGTTTCCAGTGTCAAAGGGTGGCTTCTCTACTTCAGACATGCTGGCATTCTGTTCCTGGGAGGTCGCCTGCCCCCAAAAACCAGAAACATCTGGAATCACATGGGCAGCTTGTCTGCTGGGTTCAGCAACAGGGATCCCTGTAGCTACAGCTCCACCCTGCTGTTAGGGGACCTAGAAGGCACTTAACAATTACTGTCTTTACTATAGGATTACAAGAGCATTTGATATCATATGTATAATACGATCCTTCAGATTTTACACAAAAATATTCTTGGGGTATAGTTCACGCTGAAATATATCCTCAGAGAGATAAGCATCATGATGTTTTAATTTAATTTAGTGAATATTCCTGAAATAGAAGGATATTTTACTTAAGTAACCATGTTATGTTTATCTCTTGTTACATATGCTGGAATTTTAAAATTCTGAGTCATGATTCGACACCAGGGCAATAAAGTACCTCAAGTGATTGGGAAAAATACATTCTGAACATGCAGATATTATTCCTCACTGTTCTTTTCAACTTGAAGAATTTAGTCTCTGAGCATGAAACTAGAGTGTTTGCTTCTGTTCTCACTGAAGTCAAATGAGAGTGTTGCTGTTAACTTCTGTGGCTGCCTGTAAACTGTTGAGATATATATGTTTTTGAGATTTCAACCAAAATATTAAGACTTTGGGCTCAGTTTCACTAAACTTTAAAGATGACAACAATACATAAATGCTGCTGTAATTACCTGGTTGTTGGACAAAAGATACTCTCATTGACTTAATGGAGTTTTGCATTCCTAGAGGTCAGCCGAGATTTTATTTTGTTGGTATATATAATTAATTTACAGTTTAATTGTGTAAATATTGCTGAAAAACAACCAAGTACAGGCATAAACCTCAGAGTCTCCAAAATTTTCCACAAGCTGGAATAATTAGTTTCTATTTTATATCTATATACACCTGCCTGTATATATACATGTATATAAACACACTTTCTTTTTCTTTCCACAAGATTTGTAAACTCCTTGGGGTAAGCATTGCACCTGAAATTGTACACACTGTTCAACAAGGACATAAGATAAGTTCAGTCTCTTCATACCACCGCAGTCCAAATAGTGGTAAAGGTAATTTGATGTTTGGAATCAGAGGACTATTTGCATGCTTACAATTAAACAACTGGTGAAGTGCTTTATTAGACTGGGTTAGTAAGCTCCTCTCCAGAACACATCTTTATTTCAATAAATTATGTTCTGTACTCAGATCTACTGAAGCGAAAGCCTTCGAGTTTTTTCCTGTTTTAGACAGGAAGAGAATAAATACATATTATTTAGACTCTTCTATCTTCCTTCTTGTAAAAAAGTAGCTACTGAGTTGTCATCAGTTCAGATGTGAACTACCACCTTGAATGTCGAATACAAATATTGCATAAATTATATGTTTGAATCACTCATGGAATAGATATGGAATTATTAGACATACAGTATGTAAACACTAGGGCAAAAGTCTCTGAATTGACCTTTGAAGGAGAGTTATTTAAATCAGTAGAGTGAAAACAAGAGGTAAAAAAGATACAATGCAGAAGAGAAACCAGATTTATAATTTCCTAGAACAAACATGCAAATATAAATTCAGTTGTGCTAAAATATATATATATATGTGAGCAGAATCTTCCCCAGCCCAGTCCCAACAGTTGTACCTCAAATGTATAGTTGTGCTTCAAATGACATTCCTCGACCAAGAAATGTCCTGTATTTGCAGAGCTTGTCCACTACCACATAATTGTTATGTGCCATAAGAAAACCTTGCCAGTCTGAAGAAAATACTTTGATGATCCTAAATAAACATTTTTTTGATAGAAAATAATTACATTTACTGTAGACTTTGCTACTAATAGCCACTGATTTTTAGGCCATACCTCATTAAGAGCTTCTGTACCAATGAAACTGCTTTCTAGATTGACAGGTGGCTGATTTAAAAGCAAAAAAAAAATCTTATTTTGAAGGTTTTTATCGTGAAAAACCCTCTCAAACGGCCCAGTGCATTGTGATTTCCGTGGTTCTTTTTCTTCTGAGCTGTTCAATTAGTTGGAAATCTCTCTCTGATGGACTGAAGCAGCTTGAGTGAACGCCTGAGCGCACAACCAATTAGGCTCATTTGAAGTTGCAGAATTGCCTTCTTTGGTGTTAAAACCCCATGTCAAACACTGGGTCTAAGATCATTTGTACTACAAAATGAGATTGACAGAGCAGCTGCAACAGGGGGCATGCCTGCTGGACGACTTAATTGTGGAGACTGAAGGGCCATCATGAACTGGCCGTGTGGAGATTGTATCACCACTGCTGCATTACAAATGCTCTTTATTAACAGTGATCTGTAATCAATGAGCTCAGGCTTTTTGCCAGGGCTCCAAATTCAGGTAGGCAGCTCTCCTCCCAAGGAATAGGAGGAGCTACCAGAGCAGAGTGTTGTGCTGAGAAAGGGACCAGGGATGCGCCTTGGCTCCCTGGCAGCTCGTTGAGGTTGGGGAGCTGCAGAGACAGAAATAACCATCCAATGACACACAGCTTTCCTCATTTAGTAGAATATGCATTAGCTGGGTTGAGCATACAGCAATGTACAGGCAATTGCACTTACATTGGCATGAATGAAATATGGTTACTGCAACAAAGAGATATTTTATTAGCCAAAGAGGCTCCACCAACTCGCACTGGTCTGAATAAATAGTTTTGATGATGGCATAATGCCTGTAGCTTCATGGTCATCTCATGATACAAATGACCTGAAGTAAATCCAATAGGCTGAGTTTCAGCAAGTTAATGAAAAAAACCCAGTATATTTTAATCTATTGAATATAATACCTTTAGCTTTCGTTAATAAGAACTATTGCTTTTGGAAAGAGTAATTGCTTTTCACTGACACTTATAAGCCAACAATTCTGTTTATTTCTTTGCTATTGAAAACAATGTCCTCTTACTGTAACTGTCTGGGTCAGTTTCCTGGAAAGAAATCAATATTTCTGCACAAGTATTCAAAGATTATTTTCTGATGAAACAGATGTAAAACCAATGTAAAACTCAACATTAAAGTTAGCCAAAATCATCAATAGCAGACTGTAATTACCTACCCAATGCCTTTGCTACAAGAATAACTTTAGCGCTTTTATTTTCAAAGGCATTTTACTCTTGCCAACTTCACTCTCTGAAAGAATCCCAGAGAAATAAATAAGAAACTTGAGTGAACAATACAGAAACAGCTCAACTGGTGTGGCAAATCACATGCAGATGAGCTCTAATACAACATAGTTCCTCAAGTTTGTGCTACTCAATTATATGAGCAATTCACGTTTGGTTGCACAGTCTAAAATTCTTGCTCCTCCTATGAGACAGAGTGGTAGGATTTACTTTTAATTACAGTTGTGTGTTTTTTTTTTTTTTTAATTTATACCACAAAGTATTATTATCTGTTCAGGTGTCAGGGTTTTTTTTGTTTGTTTTTTTTTGCTATTACCAGTAATTCCCATGTGTTTATAAAGTCTGTTCAAATTAAACAGATCCGAATTGTCTCATTCTGCATCAATTGCAACATAAGCAGCTGAAATCAAATTATTTTAGGAAAAAACTTCTGAAGTAAATACCCGCACATGTAATTATGTTTTAAATTATCTTTAGGAACTCTCTTTTACCACAGTACATACAGGAAACTTAACAACAAACTTGACATTGTTTAGGCTGCAGATTGTCTCACTGCTGTCTTGTGGTGCCTGTATGACTCGATCTATCTGCTCTGTTTCCTTACAACTAGAGAATGAGTTCTGAATTGGGAATTGTATTTTTGTTCTTTGTACAGTGTCTAGCTCAACACCACCATTGTCTGTACCTAGTGCCCCAGGAAGCTACAGTGGAATTGCCGCTACTGTTATAATGATAAGAAAAATCCAAGTATCTCGCTAGCTTAATCCCAGAAACAAAATGTCATAGTATTCTATTGTTTATGCTGTGTTTATTTACCTGTTACCAGATCTGTGAAATGTTCATCCTGTGTCAGCAATTCCTGATAGTAGAATGATGAAAAGTGCAGAAGGTGGATATGCAGGTAAGAAACAATTTTAGTATAATCAAGATACTAAAAAAAAATAACAAAAAGCAGAATCCTTTGTTAAGTAAATGAGGTCATATTCAGTGAATCCATCAGCTACACTTGACCATCCCATTGCATATTTACTGTTATTTTTGCAGTGGTGTGTCTAAACACCACTAGGCCCATTCGTTCCAACAAAAACAAGTGTCTAAACTGATGTGCTACCTTAGTGTAAGATAATCAATAAATATGTGACTGAAATTAAGTGGCTGGGTGTTTGCTCATATTAATGGTATTGCAACTAAACTAATAGCTCATCCAGAAAATAAAAATATAAAATGTCAGTTCCTTTTTCCCCTCTCACAGTTTCTGCATATCCACTTACCATCTTTCCCACATGTCTCAGAGCACACCCTTACATAAACTGATTGTTGGGCCACTGAAAACAGAACGAATCGACTCACTGTTACTTTTTCTCTTCCACAATTTCCGACTCTTGTCTTATTCCCTATTTCTTACACAACTTTACTGCCAGCAAAGAACTGAAATTTAACACACTTTGGCTGTGGGAAGGACTGTATGATTCAACCCAGGTACAATTATTCTGCAAATTTGCAAGCTACCAGCAGCCTGTGAAAATCTCTAGCTATGCTGGTGAATAGGTCCAGATCACGCTGTCAGCATTGAGAAGAACTCTGTGGTTCCAAATATTAATGTTTGGAGATTTTACAATGCTGGAAGAAGACCACAGCCTCCCTAAAGGTAGGCTGTCCTACCTCTTGAAAGACGATCTAATAATAAAGATTGTTTCCCTTCTGTTTCCCAGTTATTGTGGGAAACCAGAGAGAGAGTATGGTAGAAAGCTATGTGTGAGAATATATATATATATATATATATATATATATATATATATATATTCTAAAACCCATCACTACATTTTTATATTAGGAGCTAGAATTTCACTTAAAACATACATGGAAACTGTTGTGTGTTTTTTTTTTTTGTCCTGCTTTGCAGAAGTCACAGCACTTTCCCCTTTTCCCACTCACTGCTGTGAGAAATGGAGCCATGAACTTATCGTCATCTCGTTGCTTTGTTTAACACAGAGATGTTCCATGAATACATGGCAAAGCAACAAATTCAGCATGCACATAATTAAAACAGCTTTGAATTCTAAAATAAATGGAATATGACAAAATGAGAGGAACAAACCCAAAAATGTTCACTATCGAATCTGGAAAGTTATTGTGAGTTTTAATATAATCCATTTTTATTTAAATGATCTATATGAAGATCCACAAAAGCAAAAATACAGAATACAGAATTAAAAAAAAATCACCATACAGTTCTTAAAGAAAAAATAAAAATAGGTAACTGATAGATTTATTTATAAAAACTTTAAACAACTCACATTGAGTTGTACAGGACTGAATAATCACAATATGTCAATATCCAAAAAGTATAGCAGGGTATCTTCTGCACCCAAAGACTCCATAGCATAATTTCTGACTATCTTCCATGGAAGTGTCAAGACCCAGCTCCTCAACGTTTTTCTTTTAATTGAACTAGATTCATCTGAAAACAGTATTCGATTATATTTTCTTCAAAAATCTATCCTGTAAAGTCAG
Source organism: Columba livia (assembly GCF_036013475.1). Lineage (NCBI taxonomy): Eukaryota > Metazoa > Chordata > Aves > Columbiformes > Columbidae > Columba > Columba livia. Next base: position 43,684,461 of record NC_088604.1, read on the forward strand.
AAGTTATCATTAAAAAGTTATTCAAGCATTACAGTCAACAAATAACAGGTTCTAAAATAAATCATGCCATTAGAATACGCTTTGAAAATATACCACTTACATTCCACCTTCTGAAGACAACTGCATCCACTGTAGTCTAGAGTATATGGGGAAAAACCTGTCACTCTAAAACACTTTTTAAAAGTACATCTTGCTTCTTTAAATCTATGCAAATTCTTCAGTGATTATTGTCTTTAAACAATGTCACAGATATAAAAGGAATTAGTGTTGATGCTTCCAAACTTTCATGCTCATTTGCACGCTAGAGATTTTTGTACAGAGAGCTCACATTGCTCACATCTGTGGAAATGCCACATATTATACTTATTTGGACTTCCATTTAGGGAAGTCAAAGTGTTTTCTGCAAGCCATGATTAAAAACAAACAAACAAACAAAAAAACACACAGAAAAACCCCACAAACAAACGAACAAAACACAACAGAAAGAAAATTAAAAACAGTCTATGAAATGTATTTGCATTGCTAACGAATAATCTGTGACTTCATACATGGTTATCAAAAGGAAGTTTCATGAAACCAGGAACTAAAGGACAGAATGCTGTCACTGGTGTTCCCAAGAAAAATCTTTTAAAGAGGAGTCAAGTATTACAAGATAACAAGAGTATAGAGCACCACACTACCGACAAGCTGGGACTTACAAACATATCATTGAGATTTTAAAACATTTCTAATCAGTAAGTGAATACAAGACTTCTTAGAAGAGGACTTATTTATCTGGTGGCCATGGGTATTTTGTACCTTTCTCTATAGTGGCACTGTTAAGCAAGCTTTAACTAAACAGATTGTGTTTAATTCTGTCATGTGCAGAACAGCAATAATTTCTATTATTCAAAGACTAAGAACAAGCTTCAATGTAGTTTTGAAATATTTATTACATTTCTTATCTCTGTCATCGTTTGTTAGCTATCAGTATGTAAGGAAAGTCTTAAAAATATTCTGCTTCTGAAGTCATGTATGAAAATTCTAAACATGCAATATAAAAATAATACGATCCTATTTTTAAATTCTGTTCAAGGATCATTTTTCCCTCCCACCAAACAAAACAGGGAAATAAAGCTGACAGATTCAAATATCAATTGTAGCAATATACCCAGATATTGATCTGTCTTCTGTAAGCTACGATTCCTCATTTTAATAGCCCAAGTAACCCCGGTCTCCTTTGTAGTCAACAGAAGAAATCACCTAACTTCAGAAAATAATTCATGTTGCCTATCTTAATACAACCAGTTCAAGATGAAATGACTTGCTTGTTTCTCTCACTGGCAACACATGGTGCCTGGGGAGACTAACCTGAATTTAAACAACTAATTTTTAACACTCAAATTAGGAAAGATGAATTTTCTCTCAATCTGTAAAACTGCTTAATTTACAAGCCAGGAAATCAGCTACTATAGCAGCACGGGACAATACCCAGGCTGCCATGGTGACTCCAAAAGTTTTTACCATTTTAGTTTTGCTCCATGCATTCTAAGTCATTAACTTCTCCTTGATTCTCAGTTGTTAATTTCTTCTCTGATTTATTACACTTTTCCACATGTAAGGAAATGCTGAACTGCTTTTCTGAATCACATTTAACATTACCAACAACTATTGTCTCTTTTTGTGACCAAGCAGGCTTTAAAACTTTAAAAAAAATCCTTTCTCATTTATGGTTTAGCAACCCTTTTTTCAATAGCCAACCTGCTCTTCATATAAAAAAAAAATATAAAATGAAGAATGTAAACTAGGAATAAACATCATGAAAGCAGTAGAATCTCAACAGAGAAAATATGCAGAATCTGAACAGACTACAGATAACCTTCAAAGTAGCATTGTCCGAGCCTGTTTTGTTCATTTTACAGTTCTATTATCAAACCTATTTATATATATTTGCAATGATAAAAGAGCCAAAAATAATACAAAGTCATACTGTGTCTTTGTGAGAGAGCATGAAAGAACAGTAAGAGTACATGTATTTTATGGCTGGTCTCTAAATTAGGCTGTTTTCAGCTTTGGTCTGGTTACTTGCAAATGACTATCCGTTCTACCTAAACATGAAAATGATTTGGTATTGTTCTTAAGTGAAAACTAATCAGCTGCCAAAGATTTTGTTGCTTACATTTAGATAAAAATAGAGCATTTCCTCCAAAAGGAAAAATATCTAACTCAAGAATAATTCAGTTTATTGCTCCTATCAGGTTCTATACTTGCTTTTTGGTCATTTAATCTGTAAAAAAATCAGATTTATTTTTTTTACCCAAGTGGAAGCCTGATCTGTGCATATTATGTATCACTCACCTATGTTTTGTCACATATGAGAATAAAAGCCTCTATGATATTACAAATATATGTGCTGGTCTTCTGTTTCTTACCCAAACTTCTAGTCATGCATAAATACTCTGTGTCAAATTCCAAATGCTTCTGAAGAGATTCTTCAACATCATTACACAAATTATCATAGTATATAATGGGCTAATATAGTAGCAGATAAACTTCTGCTACAGTTTGGGAGCATTCAAACAATTATGACTCTACAGTGTCAATGAGTCTTATCTCATTTCAGTCATCAATGCATATTTCCAGAGATTGTTCTTCACCACAGACTTAGGTGATAATGCATTTAATGACTCAAACAATGACCTGCATACTTACAGACACTTCTCCAGAGGCCTTTTCCTGATAAATATATTGGAAAAATTAGCTGCCAGGGAATGCATCTGGGTCTTTGCAGATGCTGAATCTGTAGGCTTCTGAACGTACCCTGCAGAAATATCAGCTAGGTTTTGTTTGTTTGATTGCTTGTTTGTTTTAATGTGACTAACAATTCTATTTTTCATATGTTCTTTATAAATTTTTAATCTCTTATACTTCTTCCTCCTGCTTTGTTCTTTTTTTTTTCCCCATCAACTTAATTCACACTACATTATTTTCATTTCTGCTGCTTTTTTTCCCTATATTTTCAATACCCCTTTTCCTTTCGAATTTTGCTCACCGTACTGAGTGTATTCGTCCCAGCTAACTACAGCCATAGAAATGCTAGGTATTTCATCCAAGACAGATATCTCAACTCCCTTTATAGTCAACAGAATAGGTATATTGACCAAAGTTATTTATACTGTGTACTTTACACATGAAACTCAGATAGAGTCATGCAACGCCTCTTAGCAACCTCCACAGATAGAGACTGGATAACTAGTTTAGACTGGAAGCTGAACTTCAGGATTGTTCTAGTCTGGCAGCATAAGTTCCAACTCTTATAACTATCTCATCATCTTCTTCTGCCCTAAACTTTAAAATTATTATTTTCATTTCACTAACCCTAGCTATTGGTACAGGCCCACTCAAACATCCCTTTGTCTTCTGCTCCTTCTGCAACTTTAAAAGAAAAAACAGTGACTAACCTTATTACCGTTGCCTTCCATTATCCTTTTTTGCTTTTCCCCTTCCACAAGCGTGTTCTTAGTGTGTGAGTTTAGACTGTAAATTCAGCAAGTATAATATATAGGGATTGTACGTTTCTTCTTCTATAGGTCAGGTAGTACATTTTAGATACTCTCTCTTTTTAAGAGGCATCCTCCCAGGTGTTGATGGGATGGAGTATAGATTTGTGACACAGATTTTCACCTGAAGCAGAAGACGGCCAGCTTTTCCTACGATGGCTGAGGAACGATCCATGGGTACCTTGCCAGGTTCTGTAAATGTTCATTCTGATGGTGGAAATATGGGATAACCTTCTAAGGGAATGCTGAGGACATTTCTTCTACCTGTGATTCTTTCACAGTTTAGGGTTTTTGTTTGTTTGTTTCTTTTTCTCAAAAGAAAAAAGAATTAATTTGATCAAACATGCATTGTTTAATTGGGAAAAAGCAAGGAAAAAAATCTTCATTATAGCTTTATCTTACACCTTTTTAATAGATTTCCTACACAGATGATTTGTAAGTTAAATTCATTTTAGTCAACTACAAAGTGATCAGTAATTATAAACAATGCTTTATTTTAGAAGCAACATAAATATTTTTGACAAATCATACAGCTTTTCTAACCAATTTTAATCTGACACACAAACCTGCTTATTTTTTACATCACTTAAAATATAACCTAAATACTTCCAAGAACCTTGTAACTGCTTTTTCCAGGATGAAAGAGAAAAATAGTCATTCATATTAAGCACCCTTAATTCAGTATTTCTCAGACACTTCAAAACATTGAGGTTCCAAGAGCACAGTGAGATAAGTGTATTACTTCACTCACTATTAAACACTGCAGAAAGGGCTGTTAAACATCACAGAATCACACGTTAAACAATCCGTTTTCAAGTAGGTCTTCTTCCCTCACCTGAATCAGAAAAAGAATCCAAAACTAGGTTGAGAAGTTCAAGAATCGTTTCCCATGCAGAGGTTAAAGAAAGGAGAAGCAGAACATGCTGCCTGGGAGAGGTGAGGGAGGACAGCAGATAAGCAGAAAACCCTCATTCAAAGTAGCTGGGACACCCTAACTTAAAGCCTTGCAGCTGTGAAAAGTCTTGTGAGGTTTTACTGACATTAAGAGCTTTAGTCTCAGTTTTGAAGGAGACATTTCCTATGTTTTCTGTCCTTAATTATACTGTCACAGCTGCTTTGACAATTCGTGAATATATTTTTTTCTAAAAATAAAATCATGACAAAAGACATCTTGTTCATTATGTTTGAAGTACTTTCTATGAGTGTTCCTCCAACCAGGCAAAAGTTATTTCAGAATTTTACACCATCTTGCAATGCAAGTTTTAAAAAGTATGAAAGCACCCCTCCTGACTTTTCTATATCACTCCACTTCCTCAAAAAAAAAAAATGAAACCAGATGGCATTTTGGTTTATTTATTATTAGGAGGAGCGGGAAGAATCTAATGTTGTATACATCCCTAGTCCATTATTTCTGTGCCAGCTTGAGTTTTATAATTTAATTCAATTCCAGTAGGGCAGAGCACAGCAATACATTTCATAAAACAGTAAACTATGCAAACATGGCATCAAAGTTATAATGCAGTATTCATGTGCATGCTGAGTTGTCACTTTTATAACACAGCATTTTCACCAGAGGGACACTTAATCAAAAACAGATCCTTTGTATCTGGTATCAAACTAGTACCAATAATTAATTCATTCTAATGCCATTTTTCTATCAGGAGCTAGTCTTTAATTGTGTTGAAAAATGCAGCGTGCACATTTGATTTGAATTAAAGAAACCATACTAAGGCTCAGCAAGAAGCAAAAAGTGGATAACCATTTTTTAACAGGGAAGAAAAAAAACCAAACTTGTACAAACTACAGGAGACCATTGTTTTTTTGAAAAGAATGGTGTTGTCAACATTGTATGGTACAGAAGATGGACAAGTGTAAAAGTGATCTCTTAACATTATTGTCTGTAAGTTACTTATTATAATACTAACAGAATCCTTACCTAATACAATACACTGCCCCTACTCTGACTCTCATACACAGGAGATTAGACCCAGTAGAAAACACAAAGGCTAGCAATGTCGGCTTTGAGTGTTTTCTCTTAAATTCCCTTCTGTGTGTTTAAAGAGAAACAGTGCTTTTAGAAAGCATTTGAATGAGTATAAGGTGATGGGTTTGTAAATAAAGCTGGTAAAAATTATCCATGCACTGCAGGAAATGTGGGAAAATACACACAGAATATATATGGCTGCTACTGGTGACAAGACTGGGATGAGTTAAGGTAGGGACTGGATGTTTTTAGACAAGAAGACAAGTTTCAGTGGCCTCAGTAAGGTTTTTGACAAGAGATTTCTATGAACATCTGCCAACACATATAATTCAGGATTCCATGAGCATTTTCCCAAACATGAGCCAGAGCTTTTTACCTGAGAAAGACTCTCTCCTACTGTGGATGCCTCTTGCCTCAGTGCCCTACATCACATCCCTGGAGCAAGGCACAGAGAAACAAATGTTGCTCCCAGACTCGGGGAACTGTTCTTCCAGAACCTGAACATGGGCAGACATATTCCATCTCACCTGCCTTTTATTTCATTATGAAAGTTCTTAGGACATTTTAAAATGGCTTGATTGTGCCTCCTTTGCCTGTACATAGCTCTTGTTTGAGTCAAAGGAAGACTAACAATGAAGCCGGCCCCATCAGCTTTTCCCACAATCAATGACATGGTCATTCTTTACCAGTCTGTGGCATGGTGTGTCTTCTCTCTCTTAATCTCTTCTGTGAACTGCTATTTTCTTCTACAGTATCCTGTTTAAGATTTACTTGCTTTATGACTTGTTATTGTTACAGTTTCTCAAATATGTTGTCATTGTGTTCCTACTTTGAACTAATTGGAAAATGACAAGTTATCTTTTTCTGCCAAGAAGCAGAATAGGTTCATGGGTCAAATGTTTTTGCTACATCTTACCTCTGAAATAATTTTCTCAGCTGAGAAACCTGTACTTTTGACAAACACCACGAAGAATGTCAGGCTGAGAGTCAGGCTACACAGTCTGTGTATGGCTGTTTGTATTATATGGCCCTCATTTTGTAAGTTACTTGTTCTTTATCTCAAAGGTGGAAGTACTGCAATCAGGGTAAAAACCGCAATGCTAATTTAGCGAGAGGAACAAAGACAGATAAATGAAGGCAGAATTTAAGTACCTGTGTTAAAGAGTATGGTCTGAATCTGCCTGCCCTTTTCTGTCATCTCATCTAGGCCCCAAGTTGCCTGGCATCTGGGTTTTTGGCAAGAAAGTTACATTGCTAAATAACAAACTTTCCAGTTTTGCTGACCTTGGTGTAAGCCTGCTTACATGCCAATAAACCCAACCTTGGATTTTTCTTTCCAAGGTCTGTTCTGAGCATGCCCAAAATAAAAAGAATCGAGTTCAGTGGGAAGTGTAGGAGCTACGGTGCTACCACACTCTTTATTTTAGTCAGAAGTGCTTTAAATACTACAAATCTGAGTGAAGCCTGTTAACAGTAACTATCAGACTGCCCTTACATGGGACCAAACTAACAGTTCCTTTTGGCCATTATGAGTGTCCAGTTGGCGAAGGCTATAAAGAAAATATATCCACCTCAAGGGTGTAAATTTTACTCCAGTGTTTGAAGTGGGATCTGTTTATAAATATGAACATTACCAAATGTATACATTTACATCGGTGGAAATAAAATATTATTTTCTTTAAGCCAGAAAATAAACTAGTCATTTTCTAATACTGACCTCAAGACTTCTAAGTGGACATCTCAGTTTTATTATTATCTATTTTATTCAAGAAGACATTAAACAGTGGCAGTCAAACTCCTTTCACTGATTATAAAGGGACCCTGGGGTGCATGTGTCCAATCTCTTGTGAAGACAGACAAGATGAACCTCTTAATTTCTGAGACTCAGGAATAGCACTACTAATAGCTGTTGTGTGCAATTTCTGGTTATTAATCAGAACCCATTAGAAAAAGAATATTTTTCTGCCCTAAAGAAGAAAATAAGAGATACATCATTTTTTTTTTATCACAAACCTTTTTGACAACCCAGCTTCAAATGAATTTTGTAGGTTACATATGAAGAAGATACATGAGGCCAATAGTTTGGGGGCTGTTTTTGTTGTTTGTTTCTTTCTTTGTTTCTTTGTTTTTAATAGACATGGTTTACTTCAGCAGTTCTTTTGATTTAGTTTTTTTTCATTTTCATATAGTTTCATTTTCAGTTTGCCCATAGCAGTTTATTTGTGCCCATGGTAAGTTCTGATCAATGCATTTGGACAGAAAGACATCTCAGGATAACATTTCCAAATCTGCTATAGGTTGAATAGTCAATTAAAACATTTAATTGTAAACACTAGTGGCTAACCATCTTGGAAAGAGCTCTGCAGAGGACCTGGAGATCTAATTCTGAGCTCCTTGGTGCAAGACAGTCATGAACTTACTGGAGGGCAAAAAAGATGATGAAAGGATGGAGCATCTGTCATATGAGAAAAGGCTGAGAGAGATGGGGTTGTTCAGCCTGGAGTATAGAAAGCTCATGGGGATCTGACCAATGTGTGCAAATACCTGATTGGGATCAGAGGATGAGAAACACAGAGACAGACTCTTTCCCAGAGAAAGAAGAGTCAATGGGCATGAACAAAAATTCCATCTAAGCATGTGAAAAAGCTTTTCTACAGTGAAGGTGACCAAGCACTGGCACAGGTTAACCACAGAGGTTAATATCTCCATCCTTGGAGATATTCAAATGCCATTTGGACATAACTTTGGGCAACCTGGTATAATTGTCCCTACTTTGAGCAGGGTCTCGGAGTAGAGATCTCCAGAGATCTCCAGAGACTCCTCCCAACCTCAGCCCTTCTGTGATTCTATGATTCTGAAATTTATTTCTTCCATGAAAAAGAAACATTTTTATAAGAGCCAAAATTTTCAGTAAAAATTATACGAAAAATAGGCAACTTCGCATTAAAGTTCAGACAGAAATTTCCAGTGCCTGGTTTTCAAGAAGACATCTAAAACTAATCTATTTTTGTTATCCAGAGAACTTAATAAAACAAGGTTGAATTTATTATAAGGGAAGGCAGAGTAGATTTACTGTCTGTGTAGGCAAACATGCACAAAAGAGCATAAGCAAGTAATTATGTAATGCTCTGATTTGACATGCAAGTAAGTATAAACTAGTACTGACTTGAGCCTCCTAATCATGTTCACACCAATTCAAATGAAAACGTGTGTTTTCTATTACAACAATTTTACCACTGATTTAATGGAATTTCTCTCCAGCTAAGAGTGATTATTAGTCACAGAAGTGTGGTAATGCTGTGACCCTTTCAAACTTTTGCTATGGGACGGTTGTTATTGCATTTCCAATGTCCAAACAGTTTCAGTTGGATTCACATAATTTGACAATTTTCTTGCAGCAGAATGTCCATATGCAACTTAGAGCTTCCTTACGATGTTCATTTTCAGAAATAAAACAGATAGCACCTAGGCTATTGACTAGAGTAAGCATTACTATTTTAGAAATATTCATGTTCACAGATATGACAGAATCATTTGCAATAATACTCAACAATACAACAATACAAAACAAAGTTCATTTAAAGGCTGACATTTTCTATCATTCATCCAACTGTAACACTGAGGTTATATTTTTGAACAGATGATACTGTATAAATGTTTCTTGACTTCCTATTCTCTTATATATAACTAGTCTTGTTGTTTCAGGTTGTTTTGTACCTTATGCTTTTTACCTAGGTAAAGCTCTAGGGAAAACTCATGTTAGGATGCCCTTATATGATCTCTACTGTTATGTATCTTTATCAATATCAATGACAAAGGTCAGGTGCAAACACATAATACGTATTCTACTATTATATCTGAAATGAAGTGGGAGAGTTTATTGAGAAGTAAGCTAATAAATTTGCCTGAATTATCTTCCTTATATTCACAAAGAAATATTGCTTGTAGAAGGAACAATATATGTTCTGAAGGATGGCAATATATAGTCCTAACTGACCTTCCTATTCCTACTGCTTGAAAACATACTATTGCACATATTTAGATGTGTGTGTCCAAAAAAATTCTGCAGATACTATTTCATTCACAAGACTTTGCTTTACTGTAATTTTCTTCATCTTCCTCCTTTTTCAGACTCATCCTAACTGTAATATTTTAATTAAAATAGTATTAATAATATAATAACATTATGTAATATAAGATAATACTAATAAATAATATTTATGAATTCTAAGGAGAGGTGAACAGAGAGAAATGTGCATTAAATACACATTTTCGGTCAGGTGAGCATTCACTGATGACTGAAACTAGTGGCAACGAGTTGTATAGGGTTGGATACAGTGGTCTACGAGTTATTTTGTTGCTTTGGACATGCTGGAGACCAAATACCAGTAGTGAAGAAATGGAAGTCAAAAATGTGCCACCACGTATCCCTGTGTTCCCAGTGACAAAAGGTTTCTCCACATTTCTGTGGACTTATGTTGTTAACAGAGTTTGCATGGGTAGCTTTGCCACATTCAGTACAATGATGATGAAATGTGGAGGTAGACTTGGACTCTGAAGTGAGATAAGCGTATTAATATTGTATGTCCAGCAATAGCTGCTCTGGCACTTCAGCTTTTTTATTACTTAGCAAATAATAATATTTTAATTCCTTGGACATGATGAAGATAAGTCTTCTTTTTTTTTTTTTTTTTTTTTGGGGGGGTGGTGGGGAGGGGTGGGAGTGGGGTGCTGGTACAAAGACGTGTTTATGGAGGTTGGTCAACTGCCAGTTCAAGAGAAATACTGAATGTGAGAAGCACTTCAGACATGCATTAGCTAGATAGATAGCTTGAAATCTCCTTTCCTCACTGTAGGATAATCAAGGAACTTGGTCAACCTCCAATTCAAGATATTTATTTGACTTGCTGCAAGCTGCAAAGGGATGTAAAATACCCGATAGCATTTGGGAATACAACCAAGCCTGAAGGAAAAATACAGTCATAAATAGCAGCAGTCAGGAGCCATCCATCACTGATGCAGAACCCCAGAATTCTGACAGCCTGAATGGATTTGGTTTGATATTTGTAGTCAGACCTTGCTCCTGAAGTCAGTGAAGCAGTTCTCTGTGATGCTACAGTTGTGATAACAGACCAAATGACTTCATCTTCCAGAGATGAGATTCTAACAGACTTGCCAAGTCCTGTAAATACCCCTAAAATGTGTTTATTTAAACCACGAAGAGGGTCTAAAATTCACTTAGACAAATATATGCAGGACTATGCTTCCAGAATTTTGCATACTTTATCATAAGGGTTCCCATAATCATCGTTTCAGTTCTACACTGAGGCATTTGAGAGCAGACTGCCGAAGGACTGCAAATGTCCTGCCTATTACCCACACACAGGGCTGTAAAAAACATGACCTTGGAAGAACAGTTGGTGCTAGTCTTCAGTTTTCCCATTCATTTTTTGTGTCCATTGTCTTCACCAAACTTTATTTTCTGAGTCACAACACATATAATGCCTAGAAAGCCTTTTAAGCCTTAAGACATGTTGGTTTGCAGATTTTATTAACTTGGTTCTAGATTAAATTTTATATGTTATAATAAAAGACACATGTCTAGTTGTAGGTTCACCAAACTATATTTTCCCTCTTTCAGTATCCTGACATGGTCTAAGAGAATCAGGAGAACGTCCTGGCCTTTGCTCCCAGTGCTTTTCCTCTTGCTGAGAGGGAGACCCAAAGATGCAGCATCTCTCCCTCAGTTTCCCTGGGAAGGGGCCACAAGGTGAACCACCACTTTCTTCTTCTAGCAGAACATCCAAGGAACCGGGAGGGCACTCTACACCACTGAATGCACCTGCTACACTGTCTGGACATCCAGCCACTCTTCTACTGAAAATGTCTTTGGCTTAAGGGGAAGCACTCAGTATGAGATTGAACTCAGTCCAAGTGTTATAGGACTTGCTCTATGTAATGTTTAATTTTCTCTCTGTGGTCAGAAACAGTCAAGATATTTCATGGTATCTGCATAATAACTTTCCATGGTTTCTCTATAGATATTTTCTGCTTTAAAATCTTAGCTGAATTATGTAGTTGTAGGTTTTGTAACTCAAAAGGGTCTGACATGTAGGTGAATAAGGAGGCTAATCATTTTGCTGTAAAGAAGAAAAATATGTCTGTTTTATCATGCTTAGTAGAGTGCAATAGATATCCTAGATGGTAATGACTCACAATCATAGAGTAGTTAAACAAGGGCTGGTCAGTTTAAATGAATTAAAACCCTTTTAATTCCTCTGAGGCCTCTCAATTTCTGTTCAGATTTAAACTGTAGTCACAACCTCCTGTTAAGTAATACTCATGCTGTGGATTTTCCATCCTGTTCATCACAAATTCCTGCAGTAGTGGGAATGGGGGGTGGGGGGAGAAAGGACTTCAACTCAGTTATAAATTGCTGAGAAATGACTGACAAATACCAATGCGGACCTTTGCACAGTGCTGTGCTGGAGATGGCACATTGCCAAGCAGGCTGCAGATATACATGGTGTTATATCTGAGCAATTTTAGGGAAATTATATCTTTGCTCTAAAGTAAGGGAGGCAATTAAAATGGAGCTTTTGCGGTTTCAGTTTCAAGACCATCAAAAACTGTTTGAATTGCCTTTTCCTGATTTATTTCATATGCAAATAAGGGAAAGGAAAAAAAAATAAAAAAGAAAACTAAGTATCATACACTGTGAAAAATAAAAAAGGTAATGAAATTTATTTACTTTTTTCTAAATGTGTTGTGCATTTAGTGTTTCTTCTCCAGTCTTTGGTCATATTTTGAAATTTTTGTCTGTAATATATTCGAATTCCAGAGTGCTTTGTACTTCTCAAGGAAGCATTCTTGCTTGAAGAAAAAAAAGTGATTACCAAACCACTTACATCTAAGTCATGATATATGTTGTATTTTTATTTAATAAGGTCTCCGTAAATTCACTCATTTATCTGATTTATGTACACAGCTGTCTGATCACAGTTTGGTACTTACCATCTAGCTACAACTATGCAACATGAAACTTAAATTCTAATTCTTCAAGCCTGTGTCATTTTTTTTTTTGATAGTTACAAGAGGACAGGATGATAATACTTTAACATAGACACTAATTTACGCAGTCAATGTGTGTACTTTGTGTTGATTTGCTTAGTTGGCTACAGTAATATATAAAATCTCAATTCAGAAGGGAAGAATTAAAAAAAAAAAAAATTCAAGAAGAATTTAGCTCTTCACATTGCTCTCCTAAGACACATATGTAACGTTATGGCTCGTAGGATATGCATCCCACATTTATACACTGTCAAAAGTGACATTCCTATTACACTTCCATCAAAATTTAAATAATACTTTCTCCTGTGAATCAGTGTCAATTTTTTCAAAATCACTAAAACAGTGATCAGTTTTTTGGAAGACAAATGCCATTTATTCCAATCAGTTTTATTTATGCTGATAGTAGAAAAATGAATGAATGAGTGAGTGAATGAATGAATGAATGAATGAATGAAAAAGAATACAGAACTATTTTCAGGGTTCCAAAAAAATACAGAAAGGAAGCATTCAAGTCACAATCCCTTTCATCTCTTGCAGTGTACTGATCACAGACAGAAGGGAAAAATGTGGAACATATTCCAGATTTCCTCCTTGACTCTGTTGTTTCAGTGCCAAGAGGAAAATAAGTAATATATTATGTAAAATATTAAACATTATGAGCCAAATATTCTTTAGGGGGGCTGAAGGAAAGACAGCCAAAATAAAATGCTTTTCAATAGCAGTAATGATATTAACTTCCTTTCCAAAACACTTTGGAACACATAGCTAGAAAGTTAAAATTATCTTTAACAATAATATATATATATATATATATTAAAAAAAAAAGCACCACTCAGCATTCTTACAAAACTGACTATTCAGCATAAATTATAAACATAGAGGAAGCCAATTTCAGTCAAATTTCAAAAGGATTAAACACACTGAGTTTCAGAGATGATGAATGTGAAGTGTTAATTACTAACCAGATTGCTTAGTGTTCCTCCTCTTCATATCACAAATATGGCTATTGGAGTTATACAAGCACATGCTGTCACTGGAGTTCAGAATAAGCCAAGCATAGGGACCCTGGTGGTACCTTTAGTTAAGCCAATGTCACCTCATTAGTTTTCCTTGTCCCTGTGAACAGACATTGGACAAGGATAGAAAACTATCACTGGGACGAAAATGTCTTGGATTTTAAGAGTGAACAACAAATATAAGAACTGAAATATAAGAAGTCAACAGGCAAAGCAAACCACAACTTAATATCAGTTTTATTTATACAGTTGGTTAAGGTGATTCTTTTTTTTTTATCTCTTAAAAATCAAATTCAAAATAGACATTATAAGTCCATTTTACTTAATGCCAGGAAAACTACAGGTTCAAGAAAAGAGATAAAAAGAAGTATGAGTAATTATTTTCCTTTTAATTTAATATTTTCTTTTTGGAAGTGAACAATCCAGAACTGCAGTTCTGCCTGCCTGTAATTCCTGGTTGACTACTTATGACATCCAGCAGAGATCATCAGAAAGGAATTTGGATTAATGGAGGTTAGCAGATTTGCAGATTTATTTGTGGAAAAAAAACCTGTATGGCCAACATCATGATATCAGCCACAGAGATGATCAAAAGCAGAAGCGGATAAACTGTTCTTCAATATTAGGAAGACTGGTGAACAGATACATTAAAACCCAACATTGGGTAAGTGGTTTTGAAGACGGATGCGTAAAGGTTGGACTGCATACAATGGAAACCGCTAGAGAGTTTCTAAGACAAGTATGGTCTCCTCAGTGAAAGGGACAAGAAAAATCACTTTACATATTAAGGTGTACATGGATTATTTGGGTATGAGAGGAAGAGTGGCAGAAGAAAAGATCGGCATCTCTGCAGGACAGGTCAGAATAAGACAGTGCTCATGACATTAAAATCCAACCTCCAACAACCATCAAGAGAAACTGACTTTGTCATCTCCTTGAATATCCAGACAGATCCTTTTTTGTTTATTCCTTTTAGTCATGAACAGATGTGCAGATGCATCAGGCTGTAAAACTGAGGTGTGGTTGAAACCATACATACTGTTCAACACATTCATATCACACAGATCTGCTAAAGAGTTTAATATAATGTGGAAGGAGTCAAATTTTTAATACACATTATCATGAATCATGCTTGATCTTGGCAAGAAAAGTCCACTCTTTCTAAGGACTATTGAATTCTTTGGATATTTTGACTGTGTATATTTTATTGAAATCGACAAGTTCAAAAAGTGAGAGCAGTGTAGCTGCAGTCATTACACAGCAGAGCCAGGCGTGATGCACGTTGGCAACATGAGAGCTCCCCATGTGTCCCTGCCAATGTCTCCTAGGCTGAGCAGAGACAACAAGCTGTAAGGAGATTCTGTAAAGTGGAAAAGTCCTTGGCCTTCAAGATCAAGTGAGCAAATGTATTGTTGCTTGTTGATGAACAACGAGCTTAGTTTTTGAGTCAGATCTCTTGAAACTGAAGCCTATGCAACACAACATATTTATTCACCCAAGCTAACCCAGAAAGCACAGCCTTAAAGATTTATTTCACTTTATGTTTAATTTACATTCAAAAAATATATCACAGTCAGTTGCTACTTGTCTTTTCATCAGTGGAGGGACCTAAACCAGCAGAATTTTATTCATAAGTTACTTTTATTTATACTCGTTTGGGAAAAGAGGCTGATATATCTTAACAATTTGTCAACTGGACAATTTCTACTCAGGCTAATAAATATTTCTGAAGAAGCAACCTGATCATCCCTGTGGTCTATTGACTACTTCTAAGAGATGTGAGAAAAGAAACTAAAAAAAAGACTGACTAGCCACAGTCAGCTTCATTATTCACATTGAAAAAAAAAAAAAAAAGTGAATCCAGACATATCATTTTGTCAAGGTGTCTCCAGATGAAAAATGTTTGAAAACCACTGTTCTGTAGTAATTTACAGTCACATTTCTGGCTGCATTCTTTCCAGAAAAAATTATAAAATCTTGCACATTTAACAGTGGGGAACTGAAAAGGCAATCATTCCATGGAAGTCTCATTCTCTGTTTTTTTAGTTTCTAAAAATGGCATTTTAATTCAGCATATTAAAAATGTATACATTTGAAAACAAATATTTGGACAATAAAATAGGAGACAGTACTTTTTAATTTATTTCTTTTTTTTTCTGAAAAAATGTAGCTTTTTAAGTGTTTATTTTTAAAAAATAAAGCAGATTATTTCATGAATACAATATTTTTGTACAAGCTATTAAATATGACTGGGTTTAAGTAGGTTTAAATGCACTCACAGAAAGACTCCTTTCTTCTCAGTTTTATAGTAGCTGGGCAGATAAGTAGTTGATAGATAGATAGATAGATAGATAGATAGTAAGACAGATGCATTCTGCTTGTCAGTGAGTAGAGCTTTTTCAAAAGAACTGCAAAAAAAATCTTGAGGTGTAAGACATTGTGTTTTAACAAAGGAAGGACAATCAGGAGGTATAAACATTATCAACTAGCAAAGCAGGATATCATTACTCATTTCCTCCAGAGTGCATACAGCATACATATGTAACCCTAACTTGTTCATCTTTAGGGTTTGAGGTTCTAACCTCTGCTTTTAACTTCACGAATGTTGTCTGGTTGCATCACAGCATGTTTGCTAATATGCCAGTTCATCTTAGTTTCATAAGATAAGCAGTATAATTTCATATACAATGTCTTGGGATCCTTCACAACCCAACCAAATTTTGATGGGCTGGGAAGAAATTATTTTCTCTCTGTTGTGCCACTTGTTCATTTGAACCATAATTACATTCTCAAAAATCTAAAATGCCCATACAAATTAAAAAATAAAAAGTGTCTACAATACTTTTTGATCCAACTACATTAAACCAAACACAGCACCAGAAATGTAGCAGCAAGATTTATTGAAGAGACTGTTAACACACCTGGAGACTCATAAAGAAAATGAGTAAATAGTGAACAGCAACAAAATCATAGAATCATAGAATGTCCTGAGCTGGAAGGGACCCACAAGGATCATCAAGTCCAACTCCTGTCCCTGCATATGACAACCCCACAGTTCACACCATGTGTCTGAGGGCATTTTTCAGTCTACTTGAACACTGTCAGGCTTGGGACCATGACACCTCCCTGGGGAGCCTGTTCCAAATGAGCCGTCATGACACCACATCCTAACTACACTTGAGGTAATGCTCAGAATGCACAACACGGTTGTGCATTTGCTACTGGCTCAACCAAGAATTTGGTCTTGTTCAGGTAAGTGACAGATAAAGTCTCCATAATATGGAAAGCATTCTAATAGCACAGCCTTGGTGATACAACAAAAATGACCATGCCAGCCAGTAGCCTCCCCATGAACTTCTCACCACAGCAGCACAAAGCAGCTAAAGAGGAACAAAGTGGAAAAGGTGTATTTCCGAAATATATATGATGATTTATTTGCCACCAATAGCAAGCATCCCTCCAAAAGTGTTGACGATCTCTGGATCTTTTTACTAATTTTGGAGTGATGCCATAGACAGTTTATATGAAGTCCTATTACAGAACTTCGCAATGTAAACATATGCAAAATCTGTAGATATGCCCAATGTCTTTACTTCCTTTATTTTAATGTTGCCTTGGTGAATCATGGAATATTCTCTTAGAAAAATGTCATCAATATGAAGAGAGAAAAATGATAACATACAGGTAACTATACTGATTTACTGGTTGCTTTTCTTGCCTCCTAGTTCATGTTTTGGAAGCTAAATATGTAACTAATATTTCTGTCCTGCATTTGCACTAAAATTACAGCACTGGGACAATTAAGGTTTTGTTTGGTTTGGTTTGGTTTGGTTTGTTTTTTTGTTGGTTTTTTTTTCCCCTTTAGCAAATCAAAACCTTTTGTTTTAATCACAAGAAATAGCAGTGTCATACAGCAGGTAATAATTTAACATGGGGGAAAATCAGATATTTAAAATTATGCAGGCAGCATTAAGTATTTTCTCTAAATTAAGAGTGGAACATTTAAAAAAAAAAAAAGTCCCTGTTTTTCATTAGTTTTGTTCTCATCTTCTGTTGAACTTCTAGTCAAAAAAGCCAAAAGAGACTGAGGCACTGAAGAAGGGCCAATAGCTCACTCTGGCTTCTTGCTTCTGGACTTCATGTAGAAATTTGAGAGAACTTTGGAGCCAGCTTTGCTCAGATGATGGAAAGACTGACAGCAGCTCCTTTCCCCTGTAAAAACCCTCAGCCAGCATGAAGCCTACTTAGTACAATAAACAACACAGTATGAACTATTTTTGCAGGTGAGATATCCTGCTGGTGGCCCACCCATAAATCAAGGACACTGCCTAACAGCAAGGGAAACAGTCAGAGCTAAAAGAAGGGGAAATGAAGTGTTGCACATAACCCCCTACTGATAGAAGGTCACAGACCCGTTGAGACTGACAATTTATTATAATTTATTAGTGTTGCATTTCTTCTTTAAACCAGCAGGAGCATCATAATCCAAGCATAAGAATTCTGAAAACCTGAGCAAGAATAAAAGGTGTTTAGACGATGTGTAGTGCGTGTATTAAGTAAAGGGAAATAAGGTAAAGGTAGCTGATTCAGCCAATTTGCTTTTGAGAAAAGTCTGAATGATGGGTGAAAAGCAGTTTTGAGATGGAAACAAAATATGCCAGAAATTATTAATCATGTGGTCATTGGTAGAGGTGTGCCAAAATTTGACTTTCCCCAACACCTGGTACTTAATATTTAGACCTGACATGAAAGACCTCCTGGAATTGTTACTTTGAATAGTAATTAGATGAACCCAATTTTTGGTTGTTTTTTTGAAGTATCTCCATATTTGTGGGTTCGTAAATTTAGATCTTTACCAATACACTAGTGAATATTTTTAATTTAATCATAACTGTTGTAATTTTTGAGAGACTGTTTCGACTCAATTTTGAAGTCCTTCATCTAGAAAGGACTTCAAGTCCAGAAATTATTGAACTTATCTGACCACATCTTAACAGATTTCAGCTAATGCAGACTTGCATAGCTTCACAGAAACTATTCATCTGTCAGGTAAAGAGACAACTCATGAATGACAGAACATCAGCATTGTCTCTTTAACAAATGAGTGGGGAAATTGCACTAGATCTTATACACTTCAAAATAAATTTTTTTAAAAGCTCCTAACAACGGGGAAACTATTTTTCTACCTTTCTTAGATTTTTCCCAAATTTGGATATTACATTAGCTAGTAAGTACTGGTGCTCATAAAGTATTTAAGAATGGGAATCTCCACGTTTCTTACCCCAAAACTGAGATTTTTGGAGTTAAGGCAGACTCTGTGTAGCCACAGAATCATTCAAAATAAAATAACAAAGCTAACCAAGTGAAAATTCACTAGCTTCACACGGCTGGACTGATAAATCCTGAAGATTTCCTGGGAATGAAACATGAATATCAAAGTCATGTGTTGGGGAACATTTTTTCAATCAGTCATACCATTTAAAAAACTCCTAAACCAGAACAATACAATGCCCCTCAGGAAAAGGAATGATCAAAAGAACAAACCCCTCTGGCAGATATAAATCACCCCACTTAATGCATTACTGCAGGGTTCTTATATTCAGGCGATGAGGGCAGCTTAAAAATACAGTTTGAACATATGGTACAACGTCTCATAATTTGGATAGTAAGATGCCAGCTTCGTCTCTTTGGCTCCAGATCCTGAATTCAGCTTGTTCCCACTTCCACCAAGGTTCAAATGACCTTTTGTTTTAACTTAAATGCTTTGATAGTGAATTACCACTTTCTCTGTCTTACTGAAATTTGAATCTGTAACAGCTATTTCCCTGCTACATGCTTACTCATCAAGTGCTCTCTTACCCTACTTTTTTCCCACTTAAAGTGATCAGTCCTGAACTTGAAAATGCCACTTCTTTCGGCACACAGGTGAAAGCATGCTCCTTTAAGAAGCAGGTACAGATGGCAAGTCCATCAGCTAAGTTCAAACTGGAGGTCAAGAGAGGAAAAGGAAATTACCCCTAGCACTCATTTCAAACTCTGCCCTCTTCCACTGTCTTCTCTGACTGCTGGTAAATTTAGCTCATCATTTCCCCAACCAGCACCTAGCTTAGCCAGTGACAGTGGGAAATCAATATATCTGCCACATTTGACCTTATCACCTTTAAACCAGTATCTTACAAATCACTCAGGATAAACAGTCATGATCACAGAGTTAGTAGGGAGGTCAACTAGTCTGAAGGCAGAATCAACTATACCCAAACCATTCCTGGCAGATGTTTGTCTAATGTTTTCTTAAAAATTACAGCAATTGAGACTCCTTAGCTCCCCTCAGGAATCTCTTCCACTGTGTAATTATCCTTACTGATAGAAAATCTTTCCTCATGTCTAACCTAAATCTTCCTAGCTGCATTTTAGCTTGCTATTTCTCACCTAAAGATCAATGGATCAATGTCCTAAATAATGCCTGGAGAACACTTTGTAAATCTCACCTTTGCAGCAGCCTTTTACATGTTTGAAGGCTTACATCTACCCCTCAGTTTTCTGTTCCTCATACTCCACCATCCCAGTTCTTTCTTTAAAGCTACGTTTTCTAGGTTTCTGATCAATCTTTTTGCTTTGCTTTGCCCTCCTCTTCTTTTGGTCCACAAACTTCTGGAAATATGGTGCCTCTAATTGAATGCAGTAATGCTCCAGCTGAGGCCAGTATTCAGCAGAGCAGCTGGTTTACATATAATACTCATGTTTATACATCCCGATACAGTGTTTGCTTTTTTAAAAATATTTTTGTCAGAAGTTTAACATTGAGAATACGTGCTCGGTTTGGGGTGCCTTCTAGTTCCTCGGCTCATTTCTGCAGAACTGCCAGACAGGTGGAGATCCATCTTTGTGAAGAAACACAAAACCAAAGGAGCACTCCCTTCTATGTCGATTCTCTGGTGTGAGGTAATACTGAGCTGGTTTGACAAATTATGTCTGTTGTTACTTAACAGTTTATTGTCTTCATTGTGCTTACAGGTAATATGTTTGATTATTTCTTCCCTTTTTTCTCTGGGACTGCAGTTATGCCAGCTCTTCAGTAACTCCTTCCTCTAGGACAGGAGTGTCAATCCCATTTTTACCAGGGGCCACATCAGCCTCGCAGTTGCCTTCAAAAGGCCGAATGTAATTTTAGGGTTCGGTCTGTGGGCCTTGTGTTTGCTACTGGGTTATGTGCATTGTACTCCTTTATCACCGATACCATCTCATAACACAAAAGACTTACTGTTTTTTCTCCTTGAAACACAAACGTGTTCGCTTTCCCATCTATCATTAAATTGCCTTCCTTCTGCATCAATCTTTCTCTTACTGGACATTTCTGAATTCTTGAGTGGGACCCTGGTTGCTGGTTACAAAATATCTTTTTACAGGTATTTTTAAAAAATAACATGTAATTGCTAAAGTTCATGTATCTAGCTAATTTATTTAAAAATTAAATGAAATATTTGCCCAGTTGAGAGTACCCCTTTAAGCACCTCCCCCTTTCCCACTACCCCCCTCCCCACAAAATTCTTGTCTGTCTTGTCTTTCAGTGTCCCAAGGCAGTGTCCACACATCAGTTTCACCTATTACTCTTCTTACACAGGCTCACTGCTCTCCTGTAACTATGACTAGCGCTGGCAGGAGTCTAGGGGCAAAGAGCTTGGCACTGCCACCAGGTAGAAACAAAGTTCTGGGCCCAATAAAACAAGGTGGAAGACCCAATTTAGCTCACAGGCTGTGTGTTTGACATGTGTGCTCTAGGAAAAAAAAAAGACAGAATTAGCTTCCTCACCAGTCTTAGGCCATGACTGATGTTTGCCTTATACAGCATGTGTCTTCAGAAAAAAAAAAAATGTCTTATGGATAGAAGATGATTACCTCTCTCTTGTAACTAAAGACAAAGCAAGGTCTTTTCTAAAAGCAGTCTAGGTGGCCTAGGAATTCAGGTCCTATTCATTATGCCTCAAGGCTCAGTAGTAAGTTCAAGTAACCCCAATGATTTAAAACATTTGTGGTATAGAATTGAAGGAAGAGTCCCAGAAACTCCTTATGTGCAAATAATACAGTCTGCAGTGGTAGTCCAAAACCAAAACCAAAAGAATTTACTCAAGAGATGTTTCCGAGTATTAAAAGAATGCTATTTGATTGCTTTTATTTTCTAGGCTATTGCTTTTATTTTTAAGGTTATGCTACCTTCTAGCAGTAGTCAGATCACCGGGAGCAATAACAAACCCTCCACAGCATGCACAGTACAGCAAACAAAGGAAAAATGTTTCACAGTTCAGCCAAGATGCACCTGCAATTGCAGAGCACTCTGCTTTCAAACACTTTTCTACTTCACATTCTGAATCCTGCCCAGGGGTCAACTAGTCTGGGGTCAGTTAAGAAAGAGCAAAAGAATTATTCAAAGTCTCTGAGATCTAAATAATGACCCAGAGATATTACTCTCTATTAATTATGCATCTATATTACAAATTAGTAGTCTTTATGCTCAAAATCCCCCTGATCTGTTGATATTGGTTTTCTTACTTCTTAGGGACCTCAGCTGTAGATAGCTGGTAAATGTCAAAATGACATAAAACATGGGGGGAAAATCTTACTGTGAATGAAAAAACAAAGAACTTTTTTTTCCCCCAAATTTGACCCCATCAGCTAAATCTATATCCCCACCAGAGCTGTGCTTTATAGCAGAAAAGGATATCATCTAGCTACCTGATTTTAACAGGCACTGCATTCTCCAGGTGACACACAACTACTAACCTGTGACACGGAGCTGTGTCAATAGAGCTGGTTGCTTATAGATCTCATGCTAGAATGACTAATAAAGGTAAGGAGCTCTGTCCCAGCACATCCTGCTTCTGTGTCACCTGGTCAGGAATGTTATGACAACATAACATTTTGGGGGAAGAAGGGGCAATTCTTTTGAACACACTAGCTTGCAAAATAAAGAAGGATTCAGAGTTGCCTAGAAGTTTCTTTTTACAAAACGTAAAAATAAAATATTAGCTTTTCACATTAATATACCTCTCACGTTGAAGTACCAAAATACTTTTAAATTATTAAAATTATTACATTGATTGTATTTGATTTCCCTTTTTCTAATTGGTTCACAGAGGTTCAAAGGCTGATATTTCATCAAGAGTCAAAGGCAGAAAAGTTTCACTGTTGCTGTAAGGATCAGAAAAATCCCCAGTTGACCCAGACCTGCTTTTTAGCACTTCTGATTACTTTATTTGGTTGTCTTTTGTCCATATTTTTTCCTGATGCCAACCTATTTTTACAGGACTTATTTCTGTTACTTCAACATGTGCTTTCATCATTCAATCAGCTATAAATATCCTCACTCCCCTCAATCCCAAACTACTGCTTTGAAAGAACCATTAATTCATGCAAGTGGCTTAATTTGCAACTGGGGACATAATTCTTAGTGCAGCCTGGACCACTAATCAGTGTTTAACACCTAGTGAACTCTTAGAATAAACTTTTGAAGTATTATGTATTGGTCTGCTTTCCTACCACTAATTCAAAGATAGCCAGCACAACACAGAGCGATTTTCAGAATTACTCTCACCAAAGGTTTTTCCAGTAAAATACGTCAAACTCTGAAGTCTCACAGAGCCACTGGAAATGGAAACGTTTGCATTTTTGCCTGGCTTTTTCTCAGGGAAGGGCAGTTATGATTAAATTCCCCATATCCCCTAGTGTATTGGTGAAGATCTAAACTTATGAACCCACAAATATGGAGATACTTCCAAACAAATTCAACCTTCCTGAAAATGCTATTCAGAAATATGAACAAGCCTATTCAACTCCATGTTTGAAAATCCAACCACCAAACATTCTGCACTGTAAACTTAGTTTTCATTCGTATAACAGCAAACAAAGCATGTATTGTAATGACTTTGGGTCCTACAATCCACAGCAGAGCTCAGAGGTGAGCTAGCAATTTGCAGAGCTTTCTCTTCGAGCCTTGCTGCCACTTTTCCACTATTCAAGTACACACTGTCCTGGTGGCTGAACCAAATTGTAGATATGGTAGAAAGCAAAGGATGTAACAGAGCATATTCTGAAAACTTCAATTGCCAACACTTTTTACAAATTTTATTAACTTTTTTTTTTTTTTTCTCCTAAGGAACATTTCTCATCTTACTTTTAAAATTGTCATGTAATTCAACATAACATTATGCCTGGCAATATTTCAGCATGAAAGTGGAACAGCAATGAAAAAACACCTTCTTCATATGCATTTTTACTTTATTTCACACACACACAAAAAATAGTTTATTGTTAGAATTTTGAATTCCCTAAATCTCAGAATGTCAGAAAACAAAATAAACTCTTAAATTGCAGTGGATTTCAACTTGTGAGCTACTGTGCAAACTTATTTGCAGGCATTTCACTGCAATATTCGTTAAAAACTTGTGTAAAGTCTGATTTTCATAATTTACAGAGATTAAGTTGAGTACAATGAGAATACATGTCTTATGGGAGCTTTGATATCAAAGAGGGCATTTTGATCTGGTTGACTTCCTGGCTGTATTACCAACTAAATCCCTAAAAAGTTAATTCAGATTTGGAAGAATGTTCTGTCAAAAATGTGCTGATGCCAAAAGGGAAGCATCGTCAATTAGAGAGGATTAGAAAAACTTCTTATTTGGATTATCCAGAGCTACTGAAAAGAAAAACAAAAAGCACTGGGAACTGGGAGGGTGGGGCGGGGTGGGGAGGGGTGTTCAAATAATCCAGATTAGTTAGCAAACAATTCTGTTGCATTTAAAGGCCAAACCAGAGCTACCTGCAGACCAGGCTAAACCTACCCAAGATAGAGTAGCAGAGGAGAAAGCAGATTTCTGCTCAGTCACAGAGTTCCCAGATAAAACAAGTAACTTGCTTTTAATCCCAGCCCCTCATTAGTGGGAGAGAACAGCCACTGCTCTCTGTGCCATTTATGCTTGTGCATTTTTTCCGTGCTGTGTGTCTTTTATTCTCCACAGTTCAGACATGTATGGAGACTCCTCAAAATGTATCAAGGTTAATAATGTATCAAGGTTAATAATGGGAGATAAGACCTCTTAACATTTTAGGACGTAATTGACTTTCATTCTGATACAGAATCTTCACACTTGATCTTATCCTCTTTTGTTTAATTCTATTTCTTATAGTCCAAATAAATACAAATCTTTTAAAATTATGGTGAGATTTTGCAAGCAACAGTACTTTGTAGCCATTAATTCCAGAAAAAAATTACACGTTGTATAATGTTTTTATTTTCTTTTGAAATTTTTCATCTTCTAAATGATTTAAACAACCCTTTCTTTCATACTCAGAAGTGTGTTAACTTGTACTGTCTTTTATTTCTCATTCTTCTTTTCACCAGCCTCTTTAAAGTCTCACTATTCCTATAGTATATTTTATATGTATCAGAAGCATTTTTAATAGGATGTCATATCCAAAATAGAACACAAATGAGGACATACTGCCAGCTGTTATTATTGTCACTGCAATAACACTGAGATGTTTTCCTCTATTTTTTGCAACATTTTCTTCACTTGTTTCACTGTAGCAGCAGACTGAATGCAGTGTCATTGAGGTAAACTCAGTGATACCAAGGTTTACTTTCCTTAATGCCAGCACTGAACTTAAATTTGGCAGAATGATTCATTCAGACTGTTCCATCTCAGCACTTAGGAGCACTTAAACTGATACTATGCTTACTTTTCCCTATAGTTCTAATGACTCATAAAATCTTGATTAGTCCCAGTACTACTAAACTAATTCAGCTTTTGGTATTTGCCACTTCTCTAGTTGTGCCTTTTTTATAGATTGTTAATAAATAAAAAGCAATGTCTTTGGATATTCTACTCATAAAAGTGGTTACACAAAGCCAGCAACATAGTCTCACAAGTGCAATGATTGTGAGCACAACAGTATAGCTGCTTATCTGGTATCTTCTGTCACATGGGTCCTAATATTACATGCATGAAGGAACAACTTCAATGCTATACATATCTAAACAGTTTACCTGAACTAGCATCTTGCTCTGGAATCTTTGCCAGTGTCAGAGATAGAGACCAGTGGTAACCCAGTTTGATATATGTGTGAACACTTTGCCCCTCACTGAGCGAGTGAATTAATTATATTAATAAGCCTACTGCAGAACTTTGAAAGTCAATTAAGAGTGTCTTCGGGTATTTATTAGAGCAAAGACTCCTCCAGAAAGCTGTCCTAACAACTACCACAAGACAGGAGGGATTTGTCAACCAAAGCCTATATTTACTACCACTGATCAGAAGACCAGGTATGATGACATCCTTTATCTTTGATTAGCATATTATCATTGTCCTAGATAAAACACCCTGCTATTCTCACTCACACTGGAAAAGAACAGGAAAAATTCCTGTGATGTAAATGTACTACAATCCTCTAGCAGCTACAGAAGGTGTTGGAAAAGAGGGATACTCTCTCCTGATGTGCTTGAAAATACGCACTAAAACAGCTCCACACTGTTAGGGCTCAGAGATGTGAAAAAGAGATTGCACTGAGATGAGTGGCTTTGAATGGTGGATCCCCAGTTCAATATATCCCCCCACCAACAGTTTTGGCCTGAACCCACAATGAATCTCCAAGAGATACACAATCCACTTTGTCCTTTCACCCTAACTGAAGGAGTCTCTGCTCAGACACCTCAGTTCAATGCTACCCCAACAGCCTCATCCTTCCTCAGTCTGGACCCCAGTGGACTGTGCTACATGCAAAAGCCACAAGTGGGAGAAAATAATGAATGAAGGCAACAAATACTTCAGCATGGTGGGGCCCACCAACATGAGTAAACCGTCAAGGAAAGGGAGAATTATTAGTTTCCTGTGGGCTTACTATTCCTAAGAAACAGCAATGGCTTGCTAGAATAACCCCACTGACCCAAAGTCGTTCACGGTGTGCATTTCCAGACTAAACTACATGAACCCTGTACATCTCTGATATCAAGTTAGCTTTCCTCTCTGCCTCATTGCCTGCATTACAACTTCAGAGCATGGGATGGGGAAATGAGCAAGCTGAAAGAGATTCTTTAGAGCAAACACTTCTTTTTCTTGTTTG
Organism: Columba livia; assembly: GCF_036013475.1. Classification (NCBI taxonomy): domain Eukaryota; kingdom Metazoa; phylum Chordata; class Aves; order Columbiformes; family Columbidae; genus Columba; species Columba livia. The sequence continues at coordinate 43,711,184 of NC_088604.1, forward strand.
TTTGTTTTTAAAAAGGGGGACAAATAATGTTTATATCTCTTTTCCTGCCTGACTGCACACACTGGAGATAGGATATGCTTGGACGTGCTGAAAACGGCTTTGCTGGGAGCAGGCAACAAAGCAGTGACCAGGACTGTTTACAGGAAGTGGTCAAGGCCTATAGTTGTCATTAAGTTGTGATTAGCTCATGTCATACAGTTGTGATTAGCTCACATCATCCAAATATATGATGCAGTAGACAGATTTGGAAGGTATAAGCAATACAGACCAACTCTTCAGGTAGCAGTGGAGGCTTTCAGAAGATCTGACAGTGTGAGCATTCTTGTGTGTCCTCAGCAGTGAGCCCAGATTTCTCATTCCTCAAATGGGAAATCTGGGGACGAAGGGGATTTCCTCATGCAGCATAAAGCTGCATGTAGGAGGGTGCTGCATGGCCAGATCCGAGGTCTCCACCTCCCCAGGATTCCCACCATCCCACTAGTAATACACATGGGTCAAGGCCACAACAGAAGGCCAGGGAACCTACCCCTGAGGGGACCATGTGGGGCTTGTTAATTAGACAGTGTAGATGCTATCTAGAAGAAAAGAGCAAGAGGCAGTCCTATTGCAGTACTTTTGAGTGTTGGCAGGGAGCACGCAAAACATATTGATCCCTTATGGATGGTTTAGGAACACTTAGCTGACAAGCCACTCAGGAATTAATCTTCTGAGTCACAGTGGGGTTTGGCTAGGAATTAGGCTCCAAGCTGCTCAGTGCTACTGACACTAAGATGCTCACAGATCCACAGAGAAACAAAATGTGAGGGCCTGTAAAACTCCAAAAGCACAGTCTCCTCTCAGTTTAATGCTGCCTCCCACCTTAGGCAGCAGCTGAATAGGAATTTTTCAGCTTTCCACAGTTGCAAGGAAGCAGTTAAACCTTACCTCCTTTTGTAGGATTTTTTAGTGTCATTTGCATAACATAATGTGGTTCTGGTAGTTTGCTGGTTCACGAAGCATCAGAATGTTCTAGCACCTTTTTCATGTTTTCAGCTGATAAAAGTCTCTGCTTTCCTTTTATTATTATTAAAAAGGTCATCTGATGTTCTTTGCACTGTGAGTGCCCTCTTGGTACTTGTAAGTCTACTCCTGTCTTCAGTGAGAGTAACCAGTAATCAGAAGAACCTGGAAGATAAAAAAAGGCCTTAAAACAAGTTTCTGAACAATGACATAAGAAGCCAGTAACTCCCTGGAGCCAATTTTAATTCTGAGCACTAAACATTTTGTTTTGCTACTCACACATCCTTTAAACTAGAGCAAGCAGTTTGCAGACTCTACAAGCATATTCCATAAAGCCAAACTTCTTAACCCATCTTATGTGGGTGAAATACTGCTCTGTTAGCTAGAAACTCTGATTCTGCTCATCAGACCTACTGCTGCGTCATCAATAATTGCGCTACTTATTTTGCTAGAGATGGTATCTTCAGAAAGATATATGAGGATTCTTTAAAAAACAATAAAGTATTTGATCTGAATTTCTGAACTTTGAATGTTGTATCTTACAGTTATATTTTGTATTTCTGGCTTGTGTTGTTAACTTGCTGATTTCATTCCTAATACTAATTACTTATTATTTTATTTAAAATATAATTTGTAGCATCCTTTTTAACTTTTGAATCAAATTTTCCTGGTAGTTTCATTGACTGGGATTTAGTTGAAATTCCTCAAATCTTTAATTTAGTCTACTACCTTAGCAATTCACAGTATCACAGTATCACAGTATGTTTGGGATTGGAAGGGACCTCAAAAGATCATCTAGTCCAATCCCCCTGCTGGAGCAGGAACACCTAGGTGAGGTCGCACAGGAACATGTCCAGGCAGGTTTTGAATGTCTCCAGAGAAGGAGACTCCACAACCTCCCTGGGCAGCCTGTTCCAGTGCTCTGTCACCCTCACTGAGAAGAAGTTTTTTCTCAAATTTAAGCGGAACCTCTTGTGTTCCAGCTTGATCCCATTGCCCCTTGTCCTATCATTGTTTGCCACTGAGAAGAGCCTGGTTCCATCCTCATGCCACTCACCCTTCATATATTTATAAACATTAAAGAGGTCCCCCCTTAGTCTCCTCTTCTCCAAACTAAAGAGACCCAGCTCCCTCAGCCTTTCTTCATAAGGGAGGTGCTCCACTCCCTTAATCATCTTCGTTGCCTTCATTCATAAAGTCCCGTTTTTTTCTTTTATTGAGGGCACAGGATAAGTAGTGGTTTTAGTCACTAGTGGATTTATATGTTGCGTATGCATCATACTTCCTATCTTAACAATTCCAGATGAAGTATTATAAAACTGATTCTGGTAACTGACATTTTCCTAATCTTCTGTTGCTTTTTAAATGAAAAAGAAAAAAAAAAAAAAGAAGGTGTGAATAAATTAATATTGAAAATATTCAGTAATTGATGAATAAAGTATAAATATATGTAACTTATTTTTCACACTAGATTTGCACTATTGCAAATGGCAGCAGCATGCTCCAATAAATTGTTATTCCAGTCAGGTCTTTCATAATATTAATTGGTTACTTTTGTATAGCTTTGAATCAATAAACTGATTAAAGTCAGCTGCTTTAGCTTTCAAACTTTTATTCAGCCATTAAGTTCCACTCAACAGTATCGCAGCTGACAGTATCAGTAAAGCTTTTAACAGAGACAAAACCCAACTACAGAATGCTGAAGAAATTTAGATTGGAATGCCACAACTGGACTCCCTTAAACCAAAGCTGCCTTAGAATAATTATCATCATTTTTAACCTAAATTTCAGACAACTTTGGTTCTTCAGACCTTGAAGCAAATAAAATTCTCACTTAATGCTGGAGCGGTATAAAATTTTTGAGCAGGACTGAGAGTCAGGTCCTTAGCTACTTCTGTGTTTGCTCTCTTATAGCTATAATTTCTTTAAAGTAAGGTAAACTACAAAATCAACTTGCTAGTTTGGACTGTGAGGTTTTTTTCCCATACCAAAGTGTTTATACTCATCCTGTAAAAATCATAAACTCAAAGCATTAGCCCAGATAGCTCTAGTTAAACTCTGAAAAGAAATAAATATTTTCGTATTTTCTCAGGAAAAAAAAAAAAAGCATTTTCTGTTAACATACCACTGCTATAATAAATCATACATTTTTTTTGTATTAAAAGTATCTTGGTACTTGCGTATTAAGAGTATTTAATGTATTAAAAGTATCTCTATTGAAAAAACTCGGTGCTTTGTGTAATATTAAACCAGTGAGAATCATATTAGTTTTCATATTTTTCTGCCACTCCCATTGTTCCTTGCAGTATTCTTACAGCAGAAAATATCCAAGAAGTGTTGCATAGCTGTGCTGAATCCATTTGTCTTAAGTACACCAGCAACTACTGATATTGCTCTTGTGTTTCTTTACTAAAGCTGCCGTATCTATCACTACTTATATCAGAGACAACATTCACTTAAGACAGCAGGAGAGGAAGCGGAAATCCTCTACCACAAACTAGATCTGTGCTCTACAAGTTTAAAAAGATAAGTGATGTCACTCTGAAATGGGCATTACATATAGGTTAGAGCCTTTTTTCTGTTTAAATACTTTGCAAACTTTACCAATTAACCTGAGAGCGACAGTTATTCTAATGAAGATAGGGTTTGCGTCTGACCCCTGCTAACACACATTAGAAGACTTCTTGATGTGCCAGAATATATGGAGGTCAAACAATGGTTGCACAATGTTCAATTTATTGTCCACTCTTGCATACTTACTCTCATCCTAAAGGAGCTCACAAGTGAAATAAGCTTTGCTGCTTGCAGTTCTACAGCCATTGAATTATTAATGCTTGGGCCACTGCTCAGAAAGGTTCGTTTCCACAGTTCACAAGATCACCACCTGGTGAAATTGCTCTTTGCTGTGCTACACCAATAGCTCACACACTGGCCCTAATGGGACAAAGTTTAAAAGTTGTACAAGGCTTCCCCTTGTAAACACTTGTGTGTGGGGATGTGAAGATGTGCAGGAGAGAGCAGTAGGGAGGGAGGGAGGGAGAGTCATTCTGATTCTGACATACCAACATCTGTCTGCAAGGTGTGCAATTCCTCAGGGCGGAAAACCTGAGCCTGGCAATTGGTAAAAGCTAAAGAAGCCACCCTAACTGCTAGGAAAAAATAGCTAGCAACAAAACAGATGGTTATACATGTGGGATTTCTCCCAGAAGTTCTACTTAAGGCTCTTTTGTTTTGTTTTCACAGCAAAATGGAAAAATGCAAATGTATACAGAAAAAGACACAGATTTATTTTCTCATTTTGGTCACGGTATTCTTATAAAAATGAAAAACTTACAGATCCAGAAATAATCTTGCTGTGACACAACTAATTTCAAAAAAAGATTGTGGACTGTAAAATGAGCATGCATTTTCCCACAAATGCTTTCATGTGCACAAACAGAAAGACTTTATGAGAACTGTACATGTGCAAAATTATGTGTTTGCCTAATTATGCAAATTTGTAGGCAAAAAAACAAAATCACAACTTCTGCACATAGGCAGAAGACACAGAAAACCCCATGTAGACTGAAGCTACTGCATGACATGCAGCTTCTAAACCAGCTCAAGAATAAAAATAATTATTATCTTATTATATTTTTTAATCAAGTTAGTGGTAAAGATGACTCAGTCCTTATTCACTGATATGTAACAGTTTGTCTTACTGACCATGAGCCATACAGAGTGTGTAGTTCAGCTGAATTGCTTAATATATTAATTCTGTATTGGTCTGTCTGTCTTCATTCCAACATCCTTGTGCTGACATAAGGCAAACATGACATGTGACAACTTGACCGAACAGTGGGAAGGGAGCAAGAAGGGAGCATAAAACTGCCATGATTAATAGAGCTGCCACAATTTGTTTACCAGGATGACTTTGATGAACATGTACTTTTTTCAAGACTCTTAGTTCACTGCCATTTGTCTGTTGATTCACATTAAGGGTAAAGTCAGCCCATCAAACTGTCTGGAAAAAAATATCCCACCCTAGCAAACCAGCTGATGCAGCTGAAGGTATTACAGGAATGTTCAAATGCTCAGTGATCAACATACAATGCATTTGAATCATCTTCATATGCATTAATATAGACTAAGGACAATGTGGGACACTTGACCTTCTATAAAATTCCCTGTACATTCACAAATAATATTATTCATTCATAAAAATTGAGTGAAATTAGTTGTTTGAATAAAGCAGAAACTGCCATGTTCCAGTAATTAAAAACATTAACAGTAAAGTAAGTTTAACCAAGCATTTCAGTTTTAGTACTCTAATCTTATGTACAGGTTAGAAAAAAAAAAAAAAATCAAAATTAAGATTATTTCCCAGTTATAGCTATATTGTTACCTTTCTTTGATGTGAACAATTAACCAAATTTAACAGATTGGCACCTTGCTGTGGTGGGAGACACTGATTCCATCAAGGTGTTTCTTAGATAAAATCCTGTTTGCTTGCAGAACATGTCTGAAGTCACAGAAGAATTCAGATATGAGACTGTTGATTTGCCCACAGATACAAGCTTTTTTTTCAGGCAACACTTGACCCAAAAATCACATCTCAAGTTTTCTCAAGGTCACACTGCCAGAGCATCTCTGTTCTTTCCTTATGTATAGCCACCCTGCTCCATCCGTAACCTCTTTAGTCAGTCAATTTATCTTACTGAGGAGTTTTACACACAAGCCAGGTTTCAGATGAAGCTACAGACCAACCAACTAGCACCACAGAGAGATTAGTTTCTTCCACCTGAATAAAAAAAAAACCCTGAATATTATTCCAAGGACATTTCTCCCACAACAATGCATTACATGGGCTTTTTACTCATTTAAAGCCTCCCATGTAACTAAAGTTATAGTAAGGAGGAGGGAGGGACTGTTAGAGTTAATGGCTCAGTAAGGTGAATTTGTAAATCCCACTGTCTTCCAGGTAGCAGATGCTTGGGTTTTTCATGAAATCATGGAGCAAGGGAAAAACAGCTAAGTGACCAAGCTTTTTCAGTTTTCTCTTGTGGGCTTTTCTTCAACACCTCTCAAAAAATCTGTGAACTTCATGGTAATCAAAATGGTCCTTGTGTGGCCCACAGGTTTTGTCTTTCAAACTGCGAATTTTAGTGCCCACGATAAGGCATCTCAATTGGGGAAGTTCTGGTCACACGTTTGAAATATGAGATTTCTGGTTCTCTTTATAACATTGTTGACCAGGTTCTCAACACCTGTAAATGTGCAAGTAAAGAAAAAATTAAGCACAGCCCCATAAACTGTCAAATAGAAAAGAGACAGAAAATCTGAATCAGTTATGTTAAAGATCAAAGTGGTCAGTGTCTCTTAAAATGTTTAGAGATTTAAATTCTCAGTTTATGGATTCAGTCTTACAGCTCTCTCAGGTGTTATATCCACCTAAGCTCATGGAGCATTAGTGAATCTTGCAGTCACTAAGTGCTGTCACCCAGGCAAGGCAAAACATGTAAGCATTTCAATAGATTAATTCTTCATAAGCAATACTCTGAGAGTGAATCTTCATACTAACTACTAAAATATGGCCCATGGAATATTTTTAATTTATTGTAGCCATTTTGTTATTATAATTAGATTCCAAATTCACATTGTATTAAAACATTTTTTTAATCAATCTAGTATTCTGCTTTTTAGAAGGCAATTTATTCAGAGAGGGACATGCTACACTCTTAAATAAAATAAAACTTTAAGAAAAGTAAGCGTAAGAACTCAAGCCACAGTATAAATAGTAGAAGTAGTAAAATAATCAGACAAACTGGGCTTGTTCATTAAAAGTTATTTTGACAAGTTTAATTAAATTAATAACATATTAAGGGACAGAGATTATAATTCGTATCATGCTCCTCCTCCTCCTTATTGTATAAGTCAACAATCTCAAGGTATTGTATCTCTCTAACAAAATGACAGTGTTCATTTTCTAATGTTTAATGTTTCATTTCAGGTAGCAAATAGGAAAATTGTTTCTAACTTTATAGAGAATTATTTTTAAAAGTACTTTTTTGGTAGTGGAGTTCAACAAGTTAAAATCTTTCTCCTCTCACAAGCCGTGAAATGTAATCAACATTGAAAGGTTTCCTTTACAATACGGTTGAACTGAAGTGATATCTAACCTTCTTTTACATGACCAAAGTTAACATGGATGAATATGGAACTAAGTACTCCAGTTAGAAATTGGCATGAGGCAGACTTGTAGAGTACTTGAAAGTGAGTTGGGGAGAGTGGACATTCGTTTTTCTCCTTCAAGAAAAAGGAATTCTGATGTGATGTTGATTTGCCCTTTTTTTAACTGAGTGTTGTTTGTCACAGGAATATACAGGTACGTCTGAAAACAGAAAAAGTATAAGCCTTTTCTCAAACTGTAGCATCATAGTGCCAGATCACCATATCACAGTGATTTCAACAGTTAGCTAGCTTTTTTTTCTGCTGTGCAATAATAGGCAGTGGTATATAAACCATTCTTCTACAGAATCTTCACAAAAAGTCTATGGCATCAAAAAGTCTAGACATAATGGCAGTAAATATTTGAGATAAAGGAACAATCTGATAGCCACAGAAGAAATCTCACACTACAAATACGTATTTTGTAGTGAGAAACTTATGCCCAAAATATTATTTTGGGAAAAATTGAAAGTCCTCAAGGAGAATCACACTTTCAGGAACAACTACAGACCTAAAAGAAACAAACTGGTGTTTTTCAGTATAAATTTATTAAGTATATTGTACATTTAATAAGGTATATTAAATATAAATGTATTAAATACAATCCTTACAAACAATCAGAGTATTTATATGCACAGAAACATATCAAACTGTGTATTAAATACCACAAGGTGAAAATCCAGTAGAGCAATATGTGAAATCCAAGATTTTAAAATCCAATCCAACTCAATCCATATTTTAAAATAGGATAGCTAAAGTAAGCCATCAAAATGTAATTTAGTTGAAAGTAAATAGTATGTTAAAACTCAAAATAATTGTACATGAAGACTTCACAAAATACTGTCTAAAGCAAAGGGGGTCTGCTTTAATTCTTTGTCTGCTTTTTAAATTAAATCATAATGACCCTCTAAAAATAAGGTTAAAAGCCACATATAACATATAATGAACTTACAGACATACCACAGGAAGGCCACTTGCATTTGGACTTTATTCTTTTCAACCCCTGTATAAAATGCAGAACCTTCCATCACTGAACCAGATGAAGACACATTTTCTTATTGTAAATGCTAATACGTATTGTATCATCTTCAATTCAGATCTGAAAGATAATTTTGTACTTATGAATTTTAATAAGATTTAATATGATAATTAGGTTAAGATCAGATATCTTGTCAGAGATGATACGAGCATAGTCACAGGTGGTATCTCATTTGGGATCATCACACTGAGACTTTCCTATGTTATTTAGTCAGGGCAGCAGGGGTTAATATACATTTTGTGGCAGTGTATGTTGATCCCACACGGAGTAAAGATCTGCTACTAGAGAGGTATGAATAAATAGAGCAGCCTGTTCAAGTCTGTTGTTTGTTTTGTTTTATTTTGTTCTGTTTTTTTAATATTCCTACTTTTCAATCTGAAAAAGATAAACAACTAGATGATATAAAACTAAAAACAAAGAAAAACAACAAAAAGAAAGCTGCTTATTGTAGCTAATGATCTAATTGTTCTAATATTCCACGTCTCTCAAAAATTCTTGTAGCCAATGGAAGAGAAGCCCAAATGAAGCACATCTGCAGAACAGAGACACTGTTACCCACATCCTTCTTTTCCATGCGGCAGAACTGTAGTAGTTTTATTGCTTACAAAGTCTTCCAGAAACAGTAAGTCTGAGTAACTTCTCCATTTTAACATTTTGTTTCAGAGCAGAGGGCTGAAGGTCAAGTCAGGAGCCATTTTCAAGCCATAATACTTGAAAATCTTAGAGGCAGGTGAGAAACACAAAATCCTCTTACAAAATATTTATTCAAACTAGTTGTGCTGGTTTTGTTTTAATTTTCATGTCTTCATCAATGCATGTCTCAAGAAAATAATCTGTTTTAAAGAATGTTCACAAGAGTAATTTCAGACAAGAGGAATAAAATTGTTCAATAGTGTTTTGGACCATTTTTCTGACAACAAGAGGAAGAGAAATGGTATTATGCCACTGAGAAGATCAGGCATACAGATCGACTAGTGTGACTAGTTTAACCCTGTGTATCAAGTAACTAAAGTAATGCTCATATTTTGCATTGACAATACAAAAAAACTAATACAAATAAAGTAGCATTCTACCAAATTATGATTAAACTATTTGCATTCTGTCCTACATTGGAAAGCACTTCACCCAGAAATGGCCAAAGTTAATCAAGGAAAACTGTTCGCACCGAGGAGATAAATTGCTCCATACTGTATTAATTAGCAGAGTATTGTCTTTGAACTTATTTCCTTACACCTGAATAAAAGCATTAAGAACCCAGACTTTTGTCTCAAAAACTCTAGTTTAAAACACACTTAAGTGCCAAGTTTTAGATTTCTGTTAGGATCTTACACATGCAATTTTTTGCATGCAATCCTATGTGTACAACGATATCGCAGAAAGTGTACGGGAGATATTAAAAAGATTTCATGCTAAACTTTCATGAACAGCACCCTTAATTCAGAGCATTTGAGACCAACACCACAAGAAGATCATTTTTTCCCTTCCTGGACCTTCTACGGCAAGTTTCTGTTATTGCAAGATGAGTTATCAAAGACCGTTTATGTTAAATGTAATTGATTAATAAATTGAAAGAAAGGACAATACTCTCTTTTCAAAAATACCTTTAGGTGAGTTCAGCTAGAACTTCACATGCTCAAGAAAGGTCATAATTTTGTTCCAAAAGAAAGAATTAAAAACACAACACTTCTATCTGCCTCATGATTAGACCTAAGTATACTTGAAGCAAATTCCTTGTTAAGCTTCTCCTCACCAGCTTTTCATAAATCTACTTTTCTCTCTCTGGTCAACCACCAGTATTATATTCAGTTTAATTATGCTCAGAGTTGCTTCTGACTTTGTATCCAATTTAAGAAGTTCATTGATTAGTGAAAGACCCCGTTTTTTTTCAGCAATATACCCAACAAAAATATTCACATTTTTATTCATCAGGAGATATCAAAATGCCAAAAATTTCTTCTGCAATGCCACATCCTAAAAATTTCAAGTTTTGTTTGCTAGTATGACTGCTTTCCCAGAATTTGCACCTATCCAATTTTACCCTGGATAAATCAAAGCCTTTTAATACATAGCACAAAGAGCAGCTTGTGAATCTGTGGAAAAAGAGAAATTTCTTTTCCTTAATGATCAAGATTTGTGTATCATATTTTTAGTTTTTTAAAGGTACAAAACCTGTTAAACAAGATAGCATGTAGCATACAGATTGCTTCTGTTTCTTCCCCATCTATTTTCTATTTCAGTTTTTAAAGTTTCAGATGCGATATTCAAGCTACCAAAGGATTTTGTGTTCATCTTCACAATAACTCTATGCTGTATCAAAATTGTAAGTCATGTTGCTTTTAAGAATTCTAATAGCATGATGCATACTTCATACATTACCTCTATTTTCCTCTTGCCCTTTCAACCTTGTTTATAGTTTTGCATAATTTGTGATCTGCTCAGGAGGATAAGATAATTGCCTGGTTAAAGTGGGGAATATTAAGGCAGGGCTTGAGCCTGAAAATCCTTTCTTGGATAAGCAGTCCTTACTCAAATAGGTATTAAGCAACAAATTCAAGAGAGTTTACATAAATGCAGTTCGTAAGTGTCTAGTCTAGGAGGATATTGAATACTGTGTCTGTAGTTTCCCTCCAGAAATGAATATCAGCTATGCTTTCATTTTCAGTACAACTGGAAAAGAATTAGTTCATCAGACCATGATGCATCACCCTCTACTTAGCTTTCTAAGTTACTATAAATTTTTAAGGCTCGATAAAACCAGTGCATCTCCAGAGACTTAGGCAGAATTCTACTGTTACTCATGAACAAACTCCCACTCCCATTTTACAATAAATCTTGTTGTAATTTCCAATTAATATTGTACTCCACAGAGAAGACGGAAACAGAAAGAAACATAATACAGTTTTATAAAACCCTGCAAAGACCCAAGAGTTCAAAAAGAAGGTATAGAATAATAAACCATAATAATACTTATTAAACTTTATTTATTGGATGAATCAGGAAAATATAAATATATAGACAATAAATACATGTTAAATTCTGATTAGTGTCATCCAGTCTTAAAAATGGAAACAGGCAAGGAAAAGAGGGTGTCTAGCACATTATCATGTGAATAAGATAAATCAGCTCCATGCCACTTATTTTTCTTTGAGTCAATGGAAAAGGTTTCCATTTCATTTCCAAAGAGAAAGCGGTAAAGAGGCTTTAATTAGTATTCCATAAACAACTCCAATACTTCCATTAAAGGACAATAAACAAATGACAAAGAATGAAGATCGCGAAAAGTGGCAAAGTGTTTGGAGAAAATCTGTGAAAACAGTGGAAACAAAAATAAAGAGCCTAATAGATAAGGTATAATCTCTGTAAAAACGACAAGATGCACAGAGGACAGGCAAGAACATAGGTTAGTTGGAGTTGTTGGAACTGACACATCTAATCTAAAAAATAAACTAAACACAGAACCTTTGTATTTCGAAACCATCTTAGGTAGCAGACTTTTGTGTGCCTTCTACCTTTTTAGTTTAGAAAAGAAAGTTAAAAAAACCCACAAACCTTTTGATGGAGTGTAAATGGCATACTTTAGAATCTCACTAAATCACAATTCCTTTTCTGTTTGATTAGGAATGCATTTGAGAGTCTGGACACTTTCTTTCAAACTTGTTTGCTTTTCTTCCTTCCCGCTTCTCTTCACTCAACATTGTCTGTCTGTGGTGCCGAGATTTTAGAACTCTCTTTACCCTTTAAACTGTTGCTGTCAAAGACTACAATAAAATGGAGATTCATAATAAGAAGTGCATTCTGCCAAGATGCTTCTCCAATATATATTGCCATTACGTATCTTGACAGACTCTTGTGATTAATATTGTCATTCTAAGTTAATGAAACTGATCCTGTCATCACCTCTAGAAGAGAAGACAACAAAAAGAAAAAGTTCGTTTACACAGGAGATTAAAAAAAAAATAAAAGAACACACACACCAAAAAAAAAACTAAAAAACTTTTAAATGGTTAATGTGCAAGGGCAAATTCATTCCTTGTATGTGTTTGCCACCAACTGCTGCCGACCATGCTGTACACAACAAAACACCTTGGACTTTATCACTATCTAAATCTACTGTCCCTGATACACTTTCATTAGTTGCATTCTCTGGCAGCACAGAGAGTATTTTCACACAACTTGAATGAACCATATGTTGCTAGCAATTTATCACTCTTGTCTTAAATTCTTCTGCTCCTATAGACACACAGTAAAACTCTCAGGCCAAGTAAAAACTGTCAGAGAACAACAGAAATTAATCTTACAAACAGGTAATGGAACAATTTCATTGTTCAAAAAGCATTTACAATAAAAGGAATAAAGACATAAACCCTGCACCTTTATCAAATTCCTATTCTCTTTCACTCACCTTTTTATTTTCCTTCCTCCTGCTGACAGTACATAAATGTCCAGAGAAACTATATCTTCTTTGGATATGGGCAATTTTTTTGATAATAACTTGCTGCTTCCTTCCTTTTCTTTTTTTACTGCTTGAATGACAAATTCCTCCGCAAAACTGCATTTTTGGCTGAATTGATTGCCTGAACCTTTAATTCTAATGTTTCAATACATTGACTCCTGGAGATTATATATGTGTCTTGTATTTCATAGACCTTTAGTTGCAACAATTTAGGCTTAGATTGCTGATAATGTTAGACCATTAGAGAATATATAGTCTGACAGCAGTCATAAAACAGGCATTTGTTACTGCATTGTGTTTTATGTTGGTTAATGGTGTGTCCACAAATGTTTGCAAAACATAAACGATACCAATACTTTAATGATGCAATAAGACTGAATCAAATAAAAAGCCATATCTTTGTGACAAGAAAATTTATTCCAAAACAATGACACCAGAATTTAAATGAAAAGTTTTATAGAAAAAAATAGTATGCTTGTCAGAGTTTATATATGTATGTATTTATTGGTGTGCTAAATTGATTATATACAGTAAATGGCATTGCTGCTATTACACCATATTCTGATCATTTCCATATGCTCTAGGCTTTTATTTTGACTTTGCAATTATGAATGTATAATCACAGTTATCTGAGTAGGTTACATTCTTCAGGGAAATAAAGTGATTGATTGAATAACAAAATAACACATGAACATAGGAAAGCTTAGGCACCATACTGGTCAGACAGAAAACAAAAGTGCTGACTGCTTGCAGGCTTCAGAATATATGCTGCAAGTTTGTTGACTTGAATTTTACCAGGAGTCAAGGCTGGATAAATAGCCTACAGTATCAAATGTGAAGCTGCTCAGATTTGAAAGTAGCATACCTATACTGTCTGCAATCTTTTTTTGCTTTTCTTTTTGCGATATCAATGTTTTACAGGTAAGAAGCTGAGACAGGCGAGGGATTAAGCCACTTGGCCAGATCAGAATTTCATACTTAAATTCTGCATACCTCAAATGGTCTTTGCAGTGACAGAAATACTGCTCTTTTCTGTCCTAAACTGACGTAGAGAAGCAGACAGATGTAGAGGAGCTGAGGTCTGCCGTAGAACCATTTGCCAGTCTGTGCTGCATAAAGTTATATCCTTTTCTCCTTGTGTGAGCCCTGGGGCTGTAGCTCTGTAGCAGAAAGCTCACCAACCTCACCACAGGGTGCCACCAAGCAGCAGAATGGCTCACAGGGGAGATCAGGGGCCCCAAACCAAGTGTGGAGGTGGAGATATGGACCATGCAAGCAAGGGAAATTACTCTGAGTTATATAATATAACAGGGGGGTATCATGCTGGTGAAAATGCAGCTGCGCTGCCACAGAGGGTAATGGAATCCCCCACAAAGGCAGAAAGGCCTGAAGTGAAGCACCACCCTCACCATTTTTTATGTCTCTTTCAAGTTCGGATATAAAACAAGAAGCAACAGCACAGAGAGGCGAAGCGATGATGAGAGAGACAGAAAAATGGCTCCCATTTCACAGAAAGGTATTGTCCTAAATAACCCCCATTCTGTTCCAAAGGTACACAAAGCAGAGAAGCCAATCCAGCATGGGTAACAAACACCAGTGAAGCCCCTTGTCTTCTCACTCAACCCAGAGCAGGAGAAGTATCAGCATCCCGTCCTCACTTTCAAGAATGACTGCTGCAATGAAGCTAGATAATTTGGCCCAGTGACGTCTCATGCACAGCATACAAAGGAAGTCAGCAGGAATCTTCTGCAAGCAGAGGAGGACCTGAAGGACTATTCCTGATCCCTCTACTGTGAGGCAGTAACCTCTGGCTGAAGAAGTCAGTGAGGTGAGACACAGGTGGTATCAGAGCTGTAACGCAAGATCAAAGAAGGAAGATTGATGGAGATGCACAAGGCATACCAATGAGCAAGGCAGCATAAGATAAAATTACATAAGAGATAGGGCTGCTTATTTTCTACCAAAATCATATTCTCCAGATGCTTTTTTCCTACATCAGCCTACACTTTTGCCTCCTTTGGGGCAAGTGCCTCCATAGAATACCAGCATTTACCATTTATGCCAGTACTTTAGTCACTAATAAATTTGGCTTAGCATTTTATAAAATAATTGCATGACTTTTAGAACAATAATTCTCCCAGCATTTTACTATCCTTTGAAATAATTTTTTTGCAATATCAGCTCTACAATTCCTCAGAGTATCTTAATTTGTAATTAAAAATTTCTTGAGGATTTTGGCTGAGATGTACAACCCACATTTTCATTTTCACATCAAAGTGCGAGTAACAAATAAATGCGTACTGCCTTCAAAGAGTGGAGCCATTTCTCATAGGCTCTTAAAAAAAAAAGAAAAGAAAACTTCATGGACAGTTGTCACTTGTTATTTACTGATCGTTTTCAGTGGCAAATTCCAAGCAAGATTTCTTTGATTTGCAGACTATTTTCCCAAAATTACAACTGGTTTCAGTGCACATTGTATATTGGTTCTAGCAGGTAAGCAAGGTCACAAGGAGGAGTTTGGTTCACGAAATCTTTCAAGCAGAAAGGGGGAGTCCAGTCCCAGTAAGTTCATGACAGCAGAGAGAGAAGAAGCTCTGAGACTCTATTTTACACCTATATGTGCCTCATAACTAATGGATGTCAAACAGAGCAATTCAAGCAATTCACAGGTTTTATTTTGTATTATGAGTCCAGCCTTATGATTTTAAAACATAAGGAAATTTTGGTGTGACTGTAGGGTGAGTTCAGAAATGGGTATGGTTTACATCATATCTTAGAGAAAACTTTTGAAGGGAACAAAGACCTGCTTTGCCTACTTCAGAGATCTAGGAATCTGACAGAAAATTACTCTTTGGTTTAGTAACTATACAACATAACAATGGGCATGGAACAAACATTTCAAGATCAAAATGTTGTAGATTAGAAATGCCTTATATAGAAGAAACATCTCAGAAATATACTTATATATAACTGTTAATAAAGCATACCCGATCTGCCTACAGCCAAACTAAAACATAAAAAACCCCATATGTTTTTAGCCAAGAATCCATGGTCTTTATTTTGTTACAGCTATCTGCAACTTGTTTTCCAGTCTGTGATTGTCAGGAGTGAAATGTTGGTAAATACCAGTTTAATGAATATTATCAAATAAAGGAGGTATAATTTTTTTCCTGTGAATTTGCATTACATTTATCTCTATGTAGGGAAATAGTGCAGTATAGAACAGGGACCTCAGGTTCAGCAAAGCAGCTGCGTAGGTCTAATAAAGCAGCATCCATCAGACACCCCACTCGTGCTTGTAACACTGCTACACACGTAGCCAGCTTGGCTGTAGACAACAACACCTCTGAGGACAACAACCCCCGCAAAAGCATAGCTACAGTTCCACAGCTACTTGCAAAAACGTACAGTTCAATTTTAACATCATCTTCTCTATTCGACAGCAGTTCTCCCCTCCCCAGTTTGAAAAAGCAGCTGTGGTGTCAACAGGCACATTATGTTAAAATAAACCATTTGATAAGTGGATGGAGAAGAAAGCTCTTTGATCAGCAGAATATACAGACGTCCACGAGTGCAAGGGGCACTGTAGGAATTCCTAAGAAGTAAGTTCCAGCAAGGGTGAATTTGCTGGAAGGGTAATTGTGTGAGAATCTGTCAGGCAGCAAGAAAGAGCTGTAAGCTTCCAAACCATATGATACAAACCAAGAAAGGGGAAAAAAAAAAAAAAGAAAAAGAAAAAAAGAAGCAGCACTTTTGCTTTCAAAAGTCTCCCAAAAGTCTAAAAATAGATCATGGAGAGATGAGAGATGAACCATATAATAATTTATTCAGAAAACTAACTTGAAGACAGAATATACAACCCTTTGATGTTTGAAAACTATTGAAGAAGGTCAGTGTATATCAAAATGGCACTGTTTAAAAGTTTTCTTTTTTCCCTCTTACTCCAATGAAGTTTGCAATGTGAGTAAACTTTGGTATTGCTACTATATTTTCAGGCAACAAAAAAAGTAGAGGTCTATAGTTCTGAGTAGATAATAAATTTCTGTCTGCTACAAAACCAACAGTAAGTTCCACTCCAGCAGAATACACACAAGGTAAAACACCCTTGTCTAGGATTCTCCAAGATTACGTTTTATTCAATGTCTAGGTAAAGGTCATCTCTCATAAGTAACTAATTTTTTTTCCTTGGGTCATCAACTTACAAGTTCCCATGTGCACTCCAGAAAAACAAATATGTGACATTTCATTCTGCATGATGTCCTACTTGTAATGAAAAGTGAAGGCTTTAAAATGCCTTCCCTTACCTAAACTATTCATATTGAGGAGCCAGACTATTTTTAGAGTGATGAAACCTGATGATCTATATTTTCTATAGTAATTTGAAGACAGAACCTTGGGCGTTTGAATTGTACTGGCTGGCAAAAACCTGGCAACTGACAGCATATTTAATACTCAAGTTGCCATATGGATTATTTCCTTTTGTATTTTGGGATTTCAAATGTGTGGTTGATTTAATCAATCAACCAGCAAAAAATTTAGTGAGCTATTTTTCCCCTCTTATTGTTTGCATATATTTTCATTGTTTAGCAAGAAAACAAACAGTTTATCAGGAGGTAAACTTTCTGGGAAAAACCCAGATTGCTGGTTTTAAAGTCTATCAGCAATTACTGAGGATACCAAACTTCACTGAGACTGGCAAATCCAACACCTGCAGAAAGATAACAGAGAACCCCAGTGCCGTTTCAGAAACACCAGCAGTATCACAGTCACAGCTAGATAAATATCACATGACAAGAAGCGATAACAAACATACTGCCATAACCTCAGGAAGATCTAAGTTTACAAAGATTAAGGGGGAAAACACTAGGAAATACAGTTAAACAAAGAGCCTAAAAGATACTTCTATTTCACATCAGCTGTGGAAAAATCAATAGAAAAATACAAAGAATTAACTCAGTGTGTTGAGATACTTATAAAAATAACTCAGAGCAAATGCAAGCAAGCTGGAAAATCAGACCCACACTGGTGGTTGTTAAAGTGCTACCAGGAGGATTTAAGCCCTGCACTGCATTGGCTTTCAGATGGACACAATTTGCTTTACAAAGAGGGTGTGTGTTTCAACTGAACATGTTATCTTCTATTAACTGGTGACAAAATGTGAGGCACACAAGGAGCTGCTCAGGTCAGCATGACGGACTCTGTTTCATATGACAGAAAATTACATCACCCATCCCCTGCCCCTCATTTCACAACCAGTGCAGAGGTAAATGAGGTTTCCTGTGCTGAAACGTGTTGCCTTGGCTGTTTTGGTGCCTTATGAAACCCTGCGTTAATATTGACACCGTCACTTCCACCCAAACTGTATACAACACATATTCAGAAAGAGAATTGATGGGGAAAAGCGTCGTATATTTTTCAGTGACTTGCTCCATATTTTGTATTCTCAGTATATTAACTTCATACTATTCTGCTGGTGCTTGTGTGAAAGAAATTAGAGACTAAAACATATTTCTTAATTTGTTGGGTATATGATTAGAAAAACTTAAAAATAATAAAACTTTTGAAGTCTTTGAATTAATTAGTATAATTTACTTCACTATTTATGCAGACCTTCTATCTGAGTTGGGGTTTTATATTATGTTTTAAGGCTTAGATATACTTTGTTCCGCCAAAAAATAATTCCATCTTAGATGTCATAATCCTTGCTGTCACTACTGGATGAAAAAGTTATGATTTATTTGTTACATACAATTGAAAAGTTCT
This sequence comes from Columba livia, assembly GCF_036013475.1. Lineage (NCBI taxonomy): Eukaryota > Metazoa > Chordata > Aves > Columbiformes > Columbidae > Columba > Columba livia. The sequence goes on from NC_088604.1 coordinate 43,729,645, forward strand.
ACAGACAGATTATTTTCCTTCTCAAAATAATGGAATTTTAATTTAGACTGCATGCTACAAAGATGGGGGAAAAAACATAGTAATAGCCACTGGTTTATTTTGCTTAACAAAGCCTGTAAAGCACTGTCCATATACATTCATTTGTCTGAAACAACAGGATGCTTTGCAGATCCTGACAGGTGTCAACATGTAAGCAGCCTCAAAGTTCATTAAGGTCTTTCTTCATTTCTTCCGAAACAAATTAAATAAAATCAGACTTTTGAATGAAGTTTCTTTCACAGCTACCTTCAATCACAGGCAAATTGCACAGCAGAAACAAATGTTTCCTTCTCATCTATGGTTGACAGATTAGATGTGGGATTTCCTGCCTGACTTTATCCCAAAAGGAAAGTCCTTTAGTGCTACTGACTGGACCTCAGCCTTAACATAAAGCTGAATGCATGTCCTCAGCATTTCTTGTTCTCCCTCTTCAGACCAGGGATGCCCTTTACAGGCCGAAGAAAGATCGTTATGGACCTGTTCAGGCAGATGAGACTTCAAAGGGCTACTAAATATGGTCACATATCTTGTACATGGCATTTCCCTTTCTCTTGTGTTTCAAAGGTCAGCCGAGAAGTAAAAAGAATTTTTATTATACTAACACTTTTCAAGTTAGTTATAGCTTCTAGGTAGAAACCATAACCTCTGGGACCACTTACTGCCAAACAGGGTTAGTGAAAGAGTTGTAAAGGTTTCTTTTAACAATGTTTTCAGTTGGGTGAATTAACTGATAAGTGATAAACACCTGCCCACAACCCCAGTCAAGACAGAGAAGACATTGTATACCATTCTACTAGAGTGATGTTTGGTTTATAAGGTATCTGCTTCTGATGATTACTGTCAACAGACTCAGATGTCACTGAGACTGCAACCTGGTTGACAAAAGCGCCAAGAACTGCTGGAGTAAACAGCATATTCAAGTACTTTTATTGTTTTACTGACAAAGCTGTTTTGAATGTTTTTCTTATGTCTTCACAAAGAATGTACCTCCTAACGCTCAGTGGTCCATTGCCCCCAAAGTCATTGAAGTACTCAGAAGTTTTATGACCAGTCTTCCGGCAGGAAGCTACACACTAAGTGAGCTTCAGGCATGTGAACCATCCCATTGAAGTTAGCTGCAGACTTCAAGCTTATACCCATGTGTCTGTAGGATAACAGTACCTCAGCATCTTCATGCCTCTTGATTAAAGGCTGGTAATTGGACCCAGCTTCTGGCAGTATGGGCAACATTTCCTTCTGCAGCTCTGAGGACTCAGGATAGGGCTGCTTCTGTAATAAAAAGGCTTTTTTTAAAAAAAGGAAAAAAAAATGTCCTGGGGAGGCAGACTTGCTGTTTCTGGAAGGGGTTATCTCCTTCACTTGAAATGACAGTGGCTTCTCCAGGACTTCAGCTCAGGCAAAGTGATGGCTGCAATCACAGTCATTTTCAACATTGTCATAGGGATGTTACGAGCCCAGAGATACAAACAGGGAGACAAAAGATAACTTGACACCCTGAACAATAAAAGGAGCCCAGATGTACCCAGCCTCCCACTGAAGAAATAGACATTTCTCTCTTTTCTCCTGGAGCCAAAGGTTGTTTAACATCTTCAAGGCTTCTTGAGAGTCCACTTTTAGGGGCTTCTTCCACACATCTGTTTATGAGCCATAACTTCTAGGATATTTTCATCTCAGTTCAAACACTGAAAAACCAGCAGAAGAGAACACCAAAAGAGGAAAAAAAAAAAAAAAAAGAAACTCCTGACTGCTTGGAAGACAAAATTAGAGAAGTTCCAGGTATTTGTCATAAATGAGCTTTGGGACTGCCAGCTACCTCTATGAAGAGAAATGTTGTCTCTGCTCTGTCCTCAGTAATGAAGACATTTGGACGGCATTAAACTGCAGAGTGGGAGGGGATTTAAAACGAAATTTCACCTGCCAAAGATTGCATGTAAGGCTGCTCTAAGAAAAAGAGAGCTTTATGTTACAGTGTTTTCAATTAGTTTAAAATATTTTTTAAAAAAATTTTGTATTATTCAGTTATTTTGTAACTTTTATTTGGAATAAGTCTCAGTTTACTTGAAACATTTCTAAAAACTACTTTTTTTTCAAGCATTATCAAGTGTGAGTACTTTGCAAGGCCAGGTTAGTGTACCTACTTTTCATCTGTTAGTGACTATTTTTGATTTAATCTTTCAAAAAGTTCATATTGTGTTTGGTTTTCATCTACTGATTTGATTTTGCAAAGCTTTGTGTGAGGCTTACCTTTGATTCATTTGAGGTGCTAAGCTCCTTGCAGAATTTTAGCTATTGTGTTCTAACTGAAATTCAACAAATTCAGGTACTGATGATTTGTATACAAGTCAAATGTGATATGGAGATTTCTTTCATGAATAGGTTAGTTCACATTACTATATTGTAATTATATTACTATATTGTGACTTTTCTAACTTATACAGTGCATTCTTTTTTCTTTCTAATTAACTATTTCAGTTTTGGTTAGATGTTTTTTGTTCTGTCTTGAATCTAGGTTCTGGTCGTTTTGTAAATTCCAAATTAAAGGTTTTAAAATTCTGAAAATCAACTTATATGTCAATAAGCTCAGCAACACTCGGATAATATCCATGCCACATACACGTTTAATACACAAGAACAACAGATAAGTTCCAGTGCAAGATCTATGTTGAAGATTTGCTGTTACTGAAGATTTAGTGTTAATTGAATTCAAACTGCTATAACAGAATTACCCTGAGTAAGTACTTTCAGCTATTAAATATAAGTAACTTGATCTATTTCTAAACCAATTATAAGCTGCAGGGAGTTTGGGGGAGAGGGAGGAGATGGTGAAGGATAACTGCAGAAGGAGAAGGAAATGGAGAAAACGATTAATTGGACATGAGCAGATGGTTTGTGTGAAGGGAAACATATCTATAATGTTACCTATCAGGCCTAAAGAACACATGACAGCCTACCTGCTATTTTTGCTTGTAATTTACAGACTTAAGACTACTTGTAAAGCTTGCCACACCATACACGTAAGAAAAATGTAAGCAACGGAAGAAGTTCCTTCAGTGATTCTGAATGTCTGTGCTTCACAAAAGAGATGGGAAGAGATAACAACTAGATCAATGGGATAGTTCATTCCTAAAGCTGATAGCATGGTTATTTTTTTCCCTTCTGCCACAGCACTTGTCCACCTGCATAACCATCCCTGAACAGCAAGTGACATACCTGACAGCTATAAACAAGGACCACACCATAGTAGAAATATAGAACAGGATCACAGGGCAACTTCATCACACAGTGGGTTTTATTAGGTTGTCCTTAGTCAATCTAGCAGAGAGGAGACACCATGAAGCTGAGATCAGTTTATGCAGGTGTTCAATAATTTGGCAAAATTCCATGACTTTTCCCCTATAAAGGCTTTTTTCTTTTTCTTTTTTTTTATTTTTTTTTCCCCCATCTTCCTTATTCCCCAACCCTGTCTGATTTTGGCTTCTTAATGCTATTCTTGCTCAGAATGTTTTGACAGATGGCAAGCCTAGGGCGTATTCCCCTTTCCACACAAAATTCAGGGGAAATAAAGAAATGAAAAAACTTGTCAATGTTTCGGATAGCCTTTCTGAACAAATAGACTCATCTCAAATCACTACAAAAGCAGAAGAAGAGAAACAGGACTGTGACAGGAAATGAGAGTCAGCTATTTTAAGCTTGTTTTAAACTACAAAAGTGGCAGTTTTACTCTGAAGTTGTTGCAGAATCCAACATAGAAGCAGGAGTGGAAGGAGGCTGAAATGACAAAAGGTGAACCGCCTGTGCCCATTTTTTGGCACCATTTGTTAATGTGGAAAATTTCTCACTAAGCAAAATGTTTGAAGACCTACACATGCAAGAGACTTACTTGAAACTTTTTCAAAATGCTTCCCACAACTCAGTGATTCTTTGTATGCAGGATAAAAAAGTGGAAATGCAATTCCATATGCGTAGGCTTGGCTTAAAGATACAAGTTTGCCACAACTGAAAGATGAAGATTTCAGCAGCACTCAATGTGAAGCAAGAAAACTAAGCCTTTAACTTCAGACAGTTCCCCATTTCTGATTCAATTCTTTAGCACTCTGATTTCCTTTCCCATAATAAGAAATCAGATCACAGAAAGGGAAAAAAAGATCCCAGAGAGGAGACCATTACTGACGGAAGCCATGTGTCATTAATTCAGTTATAAATTATTAGCTGAAAGCAGCCTCTCAGCATTTGTATTTGATGAACAAAAATTGATTGCTTCAAGGGCATTTCAATCCTTTTGATGTTACCATCTTTTAGTCCACCACAAATCTGAATCCTTAACGGAATGATTATAGCATTATAGTAATCCTAAGAGCCAATACTAAAGGATTTGGAAGAGCAACAGAGATCAATAGTTTGAAAAAAGCATGTCTTTTTGAGTTGACAGAGCTGTCTAGCCTGATGGTGAACCTGAAAAAAATAAGTGGGGACTAAGTAAACAAGCAATCGTGCAGACTGAGCTAAACTGAGATGATGAGCCATTTTTCTGAATTGTTGAATACACCAGGAAGGCCTGAATATTTCCACAGGATTTAAGCAAAACTAATGGCAACCAAGGGATATTTTGCCCACAATAAAAAGAAAAAGAAGTTTCATAAATATGTTTGCAAGTGTTTTCAGAGCTTTGTGAACTATTCTGGAGGTTGGGAAGTTCTCTGAGGTCAACATTTGTGTTATGCATAGACTTTGAGATTATTCGAACTGGGATTTGACAGAACGTTGTCTTAATGATTGTCTTCCTTTTAGTTGCTTTGAAATCAAGAATCTGGGCCATATTCCAACATAGAGATGAAAGTCTGCTCCTCTCAACAATTGGATTTTGAGATCTACAGTAGACAGGAGGACCATGCATCCTTATCATATAATCTCTACCAAATTAAAAAAAAAAAAAAAAAAAAAAAAAAAAAGAAGAAAAGTTTAAACTAAAGAAGCAATAGGTAATGTTTATGGAAAGTTCAGGTTTTCAGGTTGTGCCAGGTTGTAAGTAACAAAGTTTCCCCAGCACAACAAATCAGAAAATGAGCTGAAAGCTAATGCCCTCTTCAACAGCTCAAGGATTAGCATAAAATTATACTTTGAAGGAGGAAAAGAACAGCATTGCAACAGTGGGGTATTGTTAAAGATCACTGGAATGGAGAGAGGGAAAGAAAGAAAAGAAAAAAAAAAAGAAAAGAAAAATATCCTTACACCAGAACACTGCAAACTGGTATAATGTTTAGCAGACATTTAATGATTCTTTTGGTGTGCTAAACAACAGATTAACTTCGTAGTACTCAAGTGAAAATTCAGAGAAATTCAGATGTGACACATCTGGAGAGCATCCCGTGGCAAATGGTTAATGGCTGAGTAATCTAGTTCAATAGCAAGACATATAGTGAAAATTTATTGTTTATAACAAGGGCTGTGAGCTTACCATTAATTCTAATGCAAAAACTTCCAAAATTATTTGAAGGATAAATAGGTCTTCCAACAATTACATTTCTTTAGTGAGATGTATGTCACTGATACATATTATTATTTAAGGTCATAAAAGTAAAAGGGGGTGTGTTTTTCAATTCTGTATGACTTTGCATATGAAGATCAGCAAGAAAAAAAATGCATATGTACCTTTTATGCTATGGCAGATGAATTTCCTTATGGTCCGTAGCTTTTTAGTTTGGTTCATGTTTACGCATTTCTTACATCTGAAAGAGTGACACAAATTAAATGCACATTAAATACATTGTTTTGGAACATTGTTTTGAAGCAGGTTTATCCCATTATTTTGAAGCTTTGCGTTATAGCACGTGATCTTTAAGCTTAACCTTTATCTCAAGCTGTTTAAAATGTTTTGTAGCTGTTCTTGTCTAAATGAATAAAGAGGATGATAAGCAGGGACTGGCATAAATAATAGCTGCTTGAAAATGGGCAAAGAAATTGATAGCTCTACAAATGGCAGCCACCTGTATCAGGAAACCAAAGAGAGAGGGAGTATTCAGTGGAGAAGAATGAATGCAAACCTGACAAGCAAAGGACAGAAATGGCAAGTGGAAAGAGGTCTTTTTAAAGTGCTCTGTTCTCTAATCACGCAGTGCCATCTTCAAGCAATTAATATAGGTTATAAGATCTCTGGTGGTCTGCTGACTTTAAACATCCACTCCTAACCTCAGTGGGTTACAAGATTTCACCAGTGTCAGAAGCTCGCTTGTCTGATGAACACACCAATCTTCATTTTTCCTTTTTTATGAGACTGTAGTTTGGACCATGGTCTGTACTCCTTCCACCACATCACACACTCCCTTGGGCAGAACTGGAGATTACAAGCATTAAACAAGACAAGACTCTGCCTGTGCCCTGGTAAGATCTCATGGAAAACTCGCAAATATTGATGACTTTCTATAGAGGTTCACAGAAGTAGAGGTGATTAGTAAGGTACAGCTGGTTGACAAATGACAAGGACACAGCTCATGAATGACAGCAGATGAGCAGACCAAAGGAGACAACAGCATATCTGCTGCAAATCACGGGGTGTTGTGACATTCAGGCAGTCTCACACCAGAAAAAAAAAAAAAAAAAAAAAAAAAAAAGTGAATTTTTGAGGCCTGAGACAAAATCTGAACCAGTGCTTCCAATAGTGAGAGGCAAAAAGACAAAGATATATTTTGTGCCATTTTACAGTTTCTGGAAGACCATAACATCCTACATGCAAGGCTAAGTCCTTGAAAATGGTTACATCTTTTTCCTTCTGTGACCCACATTCAAACAGACACAAGAGCAGGGCTGCAACAGGACAGGGGATTCAGTTGTCCTGAAAAGCCAGAACATCTCTGTCTCTGGCTGCATGGCACAAACCCCATACTTAGCTCGCAGGTGGGAAAAAATCTTCCTCAATAAAGCTTTTCTTTGTCTTGACCCATAAAATTTTCTGCTTTTCTACAATTTAGAAAGAGTAGTAGTTCTTTGAGCATTAAACTACTGTGGAACTGCTTACTCCTAACCAGTTGGTTTTGCATTTCCACCCTGCATCAATCTGGACAGGCAGAAAATGAGAGTTACTAACTTTACCCTAATCTTTAGGAAAAAAAGAGGCACAGGTCTGTACATCTCCTTGTTAAGGTCTGATACATTTATCTCACCCTACACTTCCATATGAAATGTGTGGAGATATTTCTATAGATTATTGCTGGGGTGGATTTGAAATTTGCATGCATGCTCCTCAAGTTACTAATATAATTCTTGGCAGCTGGTTTGTTAAACTGGTGTTCCAGCCAAAGTACCTTTATTCCTAAAAAAACATAATTAACAAAAATCTGTATATACTTTCTATCTATCTACACAATATTCCCCACAAATGTAAATCTCTGTACAGACTGAAGTTTCTGAAGGTCCTATTGACGTTAGTGTCAGTTTACACATGTACAGTTTGTTCTACATCTCAGCAAAAATTAACTAGAAATAAGACTTTTTTTTTTCAAATATCAAAAGTTTTGGCAAAGTTTGAAAAAAATTGAAAATAATTGAGAAAATATTTAGACCTTGCACAGGTCTATATCATATCATGTAAACAGAAAGTGTCTTATTATACAATCACAGACTTTAAAATATTTCAGCTGGAAAAGACCTCAGGAGGTGATCTGGTCCAAACCTATCTATGCTTATCCAAGACAATGTTACCTTTCATCGAAACCAACTTGATTCTATAATACCATGCTAACCAATGAATAACTCATCCAAGCTAATGTTCTTCACCTGTGATAAGAGAACGCTCAGAAACACAGTATGTGAACCATAAAAGGTGTTACTCCTTGAAGTGTCTGAAGGATTAACCTCCTCAGGATTACTCTCCTTCTTGAAGTTGCCACATCACCTTCTCAGTCCTTCAGAACTCACTACAACTCTCTTCTGAAGTTACAAGCTTTTACTAGTTGCCTACTTAACACAAAGTCTTATTCAGAGTACATAACTTATTCCTTGTGGTCATACAACCAGATAACCACTCTCCTACAGATTAGGTTTGCTCTGTAATACTTGCATGTACTTCTTACAGGTATTTTAGAGGTGTCATGTGCACATTAATCTATTTATTAATGAGGAGTGCAAGACAAAGAGATCAGAATTCATGTTGAAAAGTGTTAAAAATTATTATAAGATTTTCATTCCACAGCAACTGAAGTTGTATAACATGGACACTAAAAAGAGTGTCTTATTTTAAGAACTATGCCTCAGGTCTCCTGAGGGCTTTCCATATGCCTTTGGTGAACTGAAAGATAATCACAAGTATATATTTAGGATTAGAAGGATGTTTAGCTATTAAATTTGTGATTAACAGGGGTGAAAAATATCCAGTGAAGTTCACTTAAAATATAGGGACTGATGCACCAACAAGCAAACCAAAAATTTTCAGTAAGATGGTAAAAATTTTGAAGTCTGAAAGGGAAACAAATAATCACTACGAAAAATAAAATGTTTCATCTGTGTGATACTGAGAAAACATAGGGAGATGACTGGGGTGTATTAGAAGGGGGGTGGTTAGTAGATCGAGAGAGGTCCTCCTTCCCCTCTACTCCGCCCTGGTCAGACCACATCTGGAATATTGTGTCCAGTTCTGGGCCCCTCAGTTCAAGAAGGACAGGGAACTGCTGGAGAGGGTCCAGCGCAGGGCAACAAAGATGATTAAGGGAGTGGAGCACCTCCCTTATGAAGAAAGGCTGAGGGAGCTGGGTCTCTTTAGTTTGGAGAAGAGGAGACTAAGGGGGGACCTTATTAATACTTATAAATATATAAAGGGTGAGTGCCATGAGGATGGAGCCAGGCTCTTCTCAGTGGCAAACAATGATAGGACAAGGGGCAATGGGATCAAGCTGGAACACAAGAGGTTCCGCTTAAATTTGAGAAAAAACTTCTTCTCAGTGAGGGTGACAGAGCACTGGAACAGGCTGCCCAGGGAGGTTGTGGGTCTCCTTCTCTGGAGACATTCAAAACCCACCTGGACATGTTCCTGTGCGACCTCACCTAGGTGTTCCTGCTCCAGCAGGGGGATTGGACTAGATGATCTTTTGAGGTCCCTTCCAATCCCAAACATACTGTGATACTGTGATACTGTGACTCGAGGTTTAAAAACAAAATAGAATACTTCTGTGTCACTTTCCTTTTTAGTAATTTTTGACATGTTTCTAATGTGAGGTCAACTGAAGGATTTTAGAGAATCTCTTCTGGCATTGTTTTATTGTTTCAAATAAAGGCAAACTTCTGATCATAAGAGGCTGAACAATTGCAGCATATGTCTATCACTATTTTTATTTTAGCAATGCTGCAGCGCTTGTATCTGTTATTCAAGGAAAACTGAATCAATACCATAAGCATTTCATGACTACATGTTGCATATACAAACTACATTAAGAGGAGTATAGGACTGGAAAATATCTCAATCACTCCGTTATGATTGCAGGCAATCATAACTACTCACAAGTTGCCACATCTTTTTTTTTTTTTTTTTTTTTTTGGTCTTAATTTTCTTTGTTCTAAAACATTGCTGGGTTCTACACTCAAAATTGTCCTTAGTTTTCACCCTATATTTTTTTCAAGAGCATCACCTACACATTTATTCTTGGATCAAGATTGTTCTTTAGCTTAAATAATGCTTTTCTCTCTTTAGGGCTTGTTTCCATCTTACAATTTGAGACAGCAGTAAAATTTCTTCCAGCTTATGTTTTACTGTGCTACATAAAGCCAGCTCTTCTAGTTTGTTCTCAAATGTTAGTTCTGCATCTTTTGATCATTCTATTCTCCTTTGAATTTTCAGTTGAATTGTAGGTTTCTAGAACATGGATAACCAGATCCATGCACAATATTCTGGAAGAGTACCCTGGGTAAGGGTAAAATTAATGCCTCATCTCTATTGAAAAAGCTTTGCATAATAATTCTAGTCACTGAATTTGCCTCTCCTGCAGTTGGATCCCACCTCTGGATTACAGCCATTTTATGATTAACTAATGCAAAATCTTTTTCTTCCTCTAACAATGACCTTTTAATTTTATTATTAACCCCCAAAGACATGAATTTTTAAATCTTTCTGTTTAGTATCATTTCAGTGCATTTATACTCCAGGCTGATTATTTAAGATATTTATATTTTAATGTATTTAATTCATATCTTCAGGACTAGCACTAGCAGCTTCCTTACACCTCAACACCTCTCTTTCAGTACTCCCTCAACATAGTCTCCAGTCAAAGCAGTTCTTCTGCCTACACTAATTTCTCGTAGAGCACAATATTAGTTTGCTCAGGTTGAGATATCTTACATCTACTACATGTAACTTGTAAACAAAAAAAGGTAAGGCTACTGCATAAATTCCTCAAACATTTTAAAAAACACTGCATAGCTTTTATCGTTTATAAAAATGCAACTTATATTTCTTATTCTATGGTCATATGGTGACAGTGGCTAAATTCATTTTTAAATATCTTGCCACCAATCTTGCAATTTCATATACTAATCATCTCGAAACTCTGGAAAGGACATGAAATTCAGAGTTTATTCCCCCATAAACACAGTAACTTCAATCTTTTTATTCCCTGTAGCTAGCTGTCTTCACATGCATTTCATATCGCTTATTAGCAAAGTATTATTTTAGTGGTGGGACAACCTTCCATCCATTCCTACTCCTTCCAAATGCAAAGTAGCCTCCCTTCTTCCCTCACCCTCATTTTATTTGTAAGACTAAATAAACTTTTGTTCTTCATTTTGAATTTCTTTCTGATGCCTAACTTGGCTTGGCTTCTACTATTTTACAAGTTTTAACTGCACTCTCTGTATCTCATGAACTCTAGGATGTCATTTCTTTTGCTTAACAATCTTTCTTTCCACCCATATTCTCTTATGTGAACCTTGAATCCAATACTTTTTCCTACATTTTGCCCTTATTTTGACAATGGTTATTTTTCAGCCAGGATGAGAATGTAAGTCACAACTTTGGACAGAGTTCCAATGATTTTTTGCTCCTTTAACTTATAGTAAATGCAAGTCTTGACTATATTATGCTGTCCTAGTTCCTCAGTCCGAACAACAGCACTACCTGAATTCACTTAGTTTAGCAAGCACATTAATGTTTCTAAGTTAAGCAATTAGAATTCAGGAGATATCAGTTGTGTGTGCAATTTTAGTTCAAAATCTTCATGCGCACACAGTATCAGAGAGTCTTTATGAACTACATTGTTATTTTGTTCAGCCTCATGCAACATACAGCATGGACAACATTTATTTGGTACATATTTATTCACAGCCTTCTTTTAACCAATTGTACATTGGATTGCTCCCATCATTACTTGGTGTTCATCATTCAAATCCATCACAGAATACGCACATATTTACTTGCATCTTTGTTTTTCTGCTGTGCTTATCACCTCATTTAGTGGAGATATCCACTGCCTCAATTTTCAGTAATAAGTGACACATCCTTTAGTAACTCAAATTCCAAGTTCTTAAGTGAGGACTGCAAAAGTTGGGGTTTTTTTTAAGGTCGTTTGTAATCAAACATGCTAAATGGGTTTAAGTGATTGTTTAAGAAATTGGTCATGGGAGTTCTCTAATGAGAGCATGGATAGGAAAGAGTTTTCTAAGATAGCATTTAGCTCATATAATTGCATAACACTACATGTCCTTCTACATCTTTTTCCCTGTTCTGTGCACAAGAAATTTGGCTTCTGTGGCCAGCTCCAGGAAGAAGATGGCTGCATTGGGGAAGGAATCCCAGATTAAAAAATAAAATAATAAAATAAAATAAAATAAAATAAAATAAAATAAAATAAAATAAAATAAAATAAAATAAAATAAAATAAAATAAAATAAAATAAAATAAAATAAAATAAAAAGGTTAGTTGCTAGAAACACTTGATTTTAAAGTAATGATTTGGCCTTTCCATTTTGGAATGAGAAGATTCCTTATTGGTTCACTTGGTCCTGTCCCCAGGCACCTGATTTCAGATTGCCCCTGGATGACAGAGTACCCAGGAGTTAGACTAAGCTGTGCTGAAGGGGAAGGCCCCATACTGCTCTATTTCCCACCTTTGTAAGCAAAGAACATCAGTTCATTCCAATGTGAGAGAAACAGAAATGTGGATTTACTTGTCCAAAATTTACTCTAATTTAAGCAGAGCTGTGAGTTACACAGGAATTCACGGCCAGCCTGAACTTGCTTACTTTTAAGTGGTAAAATCTGCAAGTTTGCAATTGCAACATTTGCAACAAATCATGCTATTGTGAGGACTAACAGGACCCAACAGCAGTACAGGACAAAACAGTATGATTAAGTATTCCCAGAGGGAACACAAGAAAGCTATGGAATATATAGAAGCATAATATAGCCCTGCAGCTCCTCAGGCAGCTGGAAACTGACACCTATGCAATTAATGTCTGGCTTTGCGGACGGTATGACAACAGTTACCATCACAGAGAAAATCTATGGAGAAACAGAAACATGGAAGACACAGGAAACTGCAAAAGGTTAAACATTTTAAGTATTAATCTGAAAAAAAAACTTAAGCTGACATTTTTTAATGCTTCATGCTAAAAAACAACAAGCACAACTGCACAGAAGGAAGACAGCATGTCCCATTTGCTCTCTGCTCCCATTCAGCTACCCCTTAACTAACTTTGATGTGGGAGGGACTGTAATACACAGGTTCCTTGCTCTGAACATGGCATATTTTTATACCTTGAATCAAAAACAAGAGAGCATAATTTATTTATAAGACATATAAAACATTAGTAGACATCTCAATGAAACATTACAAAACTGAGATCAAAACTATATGTACACTGAGCTTCTGTGTTAACTGATGGGCCTGTATTATCTTCAAAAGATGAAAAAACAGATAATCTTTCTTGAATTTTCTTGTTGGTGTTTCCCTTTCCCTTAGGGAGAGTGGGACTAGTTTCAGTAAATCCATCTAGTTACCACCGGAAAAGAGGATCCACTTGGGGCAGCTTTTTGGTGTGTTTGAGATTACTCCTTGCTGACTTCTGTAACAAAGTCATCAGCTGGTTTGTTTGTTTGTTTGTTTTACTTTAGTTGATCCAACTTTATTTCCATTTTGAAGGATTATTATCTCACTAGAAAAGTATGAAGATCTGACAAGAATTGAGCCCATTACAGCCAGCCAGTTCCATGTAATTCTAGGGCAGTATGCCATACTTTTTTTCATTGGAAACTGGCTCAGTTCCACAATTGGGAGGCAGGTCAGGCGGAAAGATGCCAATGCAGAAATGTAAGATCTTAGAAATACTGCCCATGGACTATGACTAAAATTGCTGTATGAAACATCATAGTGTTTTAGGGGACACTTTTAAAAAACAGCTTAAATGCAGAAGAGCACCTCCAGTAGGAACAAGAGAGGACCACCTTAGACTATCAATACTTGCTCTATTACTTGCTATACCCCACGGGGTGTTGGCCTTTTGCCACACTATTCAGGAGGATAAAATCCACTTTCTGCTTACCACTCAGTGGAAGCATCCTGACAAGTTTCCTATAGGGAACATATATGTGAACCTCCCCACTTTCTCACTTTACATGGAGTAAAGAGTTCTCAAGATAGAACAATTTGCTCTCCAGGCTGGTGGTTAAGAAAATTCTTTCAGAACCCTACAGCCTGCTGATTTCAGTATTCCCTTTGTTCGTTGCAGTTCTCAGAGAGATGGGGGATCAAGAACATGAAGTCTGAACCTGGGTTTTCTGCCCTTTTTTGAGTACTCTCTTAATCCACATATATGTGCTGAGAACTAATAGAACTCAAAGAACTAGGTCCTGTTAAAGAAAGGAGGTTTTTAAAACACTTTACTGAAATACTTACAAAATTCATCAAATTAAATAATAATACAAAAATTCTGCTAAAATATGTTTACTAATTAAAATTAAAAATAAAATAAAAAATGTAGGTTTTAAGATGTTAGAAAACACTAACAGGTGGCCAGTCTGTTAGGGATAAATCTTGCCTAAGCCTTAGATGTAATAGAGGTCTCATTGCATTTGCAGATGGGAACTTTGGCATGAATACGAGTTCAATGCCAGATGAAGGTTGCCTCATGGAAGAGTCCTTTTTTATGACATAATCACCAACATTAAGCTGCACTAGTACAAATATGGCAAATGAATGCACTTAATGTCTCTGGGTGGACTAGATCTGACTTTCGTCCTAATGCATATACTTCATTGTTACCTAAATGAGTCTGATATTATTCTGTGGTCACTTTTGGCTCTGTGAATGAGAAGAATTAATTCAGTGACCATGCCTTTTGATTCTTGTTCCCTGAAATCTCTTTGTGACCCAAAGGTCAGTCACAGTTTGACTAGAGGTCTTAACTTATAAATCTTAGACCTTTGGTATTCTAGGTGTACCCTTCCTGCTTATTCCTGGTAACAGCCTTTTCACTCTATTTGCACCACTCATACCCTTGGTCCTACAGCTGTTAAAAGGTTTAGAGCAGAAAAAAAAAATTCCCAGGAGGATTTCTGAATCTAGTTCCCTGTTTTCTTACTCTAAGCACCTGAACTTATATTGTTTTTGTTTTACACCAAATGACAGCAGTATCAAACAATTCACTTTAGCAAGAAAAGATTTTGTGTCCCCACAGTATTTTTTTTTATCTCCACTACTGAAAAGAGAAGAAATATTAACATCTAACGGTGAGGATTCATAACATATACACACAGAAACCTTATATTCGACGTGTTTTAAAGTAGGGAATATTGGTAAAGGTCCTATATTTTCTGATTTCAGGTGGGTAATCTGAGGAAGTGGACAGAATTTGGGGACTGTTTTCTCCATCAAAGAATGTGAAGAAACAATTAACCAAACCTGTGGGCTCACAGGAAGTGTTTGCCAAAAATTATCTGAGATTCCAGATGCTGATGACATATTCCCATAGATGATATTACTGTTCCCACATGAGAAGCAATATCTACATTACATTAAAAAAAAAATTGTAATATGTACTTTCAAAGCTTACAGCCTTTGGGACTGCTCAAGCTCAGAATTCATAGTGGATCAAATACTGACTTTCTTTTTTTCATATTTCTGATGATACTAAGGCCAAAGACACTGCGTTAGGTATAGTAACATCTGTAATACCCACCACTAATTTAAGCCACTAGGAAATCACAAATTACTGCAGAATCATCCCACCACATTATACATACTACTAGTAGATGTGGAAGAAAAAAAAAGAGGGCAATTTTCACGGATATCATTATTTTATAACCATATTTCAATAAAATTTTTTGTTACGAATTCTCAGAATTTATCCTTGAAAGAACTGGAGTGCTCAGAAAGTGACTGTTCAAAAATTGATACTTAACAAACTGTTCCTTATACAAGTCCAGTCTGAAATTCATTCTTCATTCTACTAAAAAACTCAGAGGCTAGCTGAGCAGAACTAAGAGGTGAAAGAAAGGGTAATCTGTCCTTACTCAAATGTACTAAAAAAAACGTTTAGGTTATAGATGTAAAATCATTACTGCTTAACATAACCATGGTGATTTTATGATTTAATTAAAAGCTATTCCTTTCTACCAGCATACTTTTAAGAGGATTACCATGGAAAAGAACTTAACTTTTCATCAGTTCTTTGTGGCTGGAAACAATTTGACTTCTTCAAACCATCTTTATGTTTCCTTCAAAGGAATTATCTGGAGAACAACTTCATTGAAATTGAAGGCTCTGCCAGCTGAGTCAGTTCACTCCAAACTCATTGTTCTCACAAATAATTCTTTGTCTCATATAAAATCTAGAAGCACCTGCAGTTATCACAGTGTTGCTACAAGGGTGGCCATTGTTTGTGAGTGTATGAAGAGGTTTCATCCTGAAGCTGTGATTCATAAAGTGATTCATACAGAAATGCACACCTCTTCAACAGCATTATGGGTCTAATAACACCGTGCACGGGGGCAACCTCTGTCCAAGGTGCTCACTTCTTCACCACCGGCCTCCCTCCCCTCTGGCAGCTGCTCAGTGAACCCGATCGAGGAACTGACCCAGCAGAAATACAATTTTCTCAGGTAGTTTTCCAGCCATAGCACACCTCTGACTCAGTTCACTTCATGGTTATGCCACAGAGGGTTATCTATCAAAGGATGGGAACCTCTGAAGCTGGTCTAAGCATTGCTGTTGCCAAATGCTAGACTGATTTTTTTAATTAAGTCTTTATCAGGGAAGCTAAAGCCTTTTCTTTCAGTATAGGTTAATGCTTCACTAAAAGCTTGGCCAAAACTCAGTGGTGTAGTGAGCTGTTTATCCTCTGGAGACGTGACAACTGCATGGGGTTACTCCTAGGGACATCAGCAATATGACTGGTTGAGAAGGAAAATGGTCAGGAAAAAAAGGGGAAAGCCCCTTCCTTGTTAACTCAACTACTGAATTTTGGGGTTGGAGAAAGAGGAAAGGGAAAAATGAGGACTTTGTTTAAATGGCCTTCCAAGGGAAGCTTGGACTATAAAAGCAGGACTCCAGACTATATCCTTCTTCATAAGTGCAATAGAAGCATATGAAGTAGAAATAAAAGGAGGGGCTCTCATTAAAGAGGCTGTAGCTGCCTAACATTTTGTTAGCAAGAGTGTGAAGGGTGAAAGGAACCTTTGGTGATATGCTGCTAAATAAAACTACCAATGGCCTTCTTTGCACATTTATTCACCTGTTTCCATATTCACTACAGTAATAAAGAGGATTAAAATAATCTCTGTATTTGTTTTATGAAAACATTATGCTATCCACTACCAATATCTTCAGTGAGCTCAGTATTGAGTTCCTGAAGCAAAGCAAAGCACATTTTAAGGAAAATGTGTAATTTAAATTTAGATATTCCAGCTCCTTTTGTGTGAGGAGCTTTTAGAACTGAAGTTAAATATCTCCTATATAAGAAGTGCTGAAGACATACACAAATCATGGTATGAACAAATTGTTAACATTTTTAACAGCAAGTATAGGCAGAATATATAAAGCACTATATTGAGATGTAAAAGAATAATTGATCTCCATAAGGACACTATGGAAAGAAACATATGTTCAGTCAATGAAACAGTATTGAGTCATTCTGCACGAAAAGTATACTGTCAAAACAAAACACACAGTTAAATATTTGTTTTGCTTGAAGATCTAAAGGCTCTGAAATAGTCGTGTCATGCAGACCAAGTTACTTTGGCTTTTAAAAAAAGTTTACATGCAGCTATGAAAGGCATCTGATAATTACAGACCCACCAAAAGGCCCAGTTTTTAGACTTTTTAGAGCTTTTCTCACCGTGATTTTTCAGAAGCACTTTATCAGATTATCTGTTGCTTAGTATTAGCACTGTACTTAGAGAGTACACAGTGACAAGAAGCTGTGGAACCATGGTGAGGTTTATGGCCTTACAGAGAAAGCTGGACTAGATCATTACATGGTCTTGGCCTTACAAGGGGGAAAAAAAAAAAAGTGTTAGAATCTCATCCAAGCTGTTGGAATTTGCTTTTACACAGATGAGTTTAATACCCATGCACTGGTTCTCAAAACTATTATCTCTTACTTCAAGGAGACAGAGAAATTTGAAACAAATGTAGAAACAACAATTACAAAAAATATATACTAGCCAGCTGGAAAGGAAATGTGAAGCACTCTTATACGCAGAACATGCTACTACTACTTCTTTCCAGGAATTAAACACAAAACAAAAAGAAAGAAGCATATTAGCAAAGTCAAATCTGTATTATCAAGCCCATCAGTGAGAAAGGAAAAGAGATTCTGGCAAGCAGGGTCAAAAAAAAAAAAAAAGAAAATCTGAAGAAGAAACAGAAGAAAAACATGGTTTATTACAAACTCCTGTTTATTTATTTAGCCATCTTTTCCTGTCTACCCACATCAATATGTTTTCTGGAAATAAATTTAAACAGACTAAAAACCATTTCTTTGGAAATGTGAAGTATCATTAACATTATTAGTATGCATAATAAAGATTCAGTAGAATTTTTAAAACACATATACACTATCCTGAAACAACTAGATGGGAACTATTTGACTTTTCTGTTTAGCTAAATGGAACTTCCTCTTGTACATGTCAGATGTTGACACCACGCATTTCAGAAGACACATTACAGCATTCACAATCTCTCATCAGCATCCTTACCTGCAGTTAGAGAACTTCATAGTTCAACAACATGAGAGATATTTAACTTTCCTTTCAGTAGACTTAAGTTTAACCTGAATGTAATTGCTAACCCTATGAGAACAGTCACTCTTTCCACCTTGCCTAATGGTTGTTCTCTACCGCTTTTTGAGCACAAGTCTCTGTACTTCTACCTCAGCTCTAGGTTCTCTGACAGTTACTCAACTATGTTTCCCACAGAGGGACACAAGTTTCCTGAAACAGGAGCTAGACCACCTCATTGTCAAAGAAATACAGAAGTCTGCACAGCTATTTGGAAGTATGTGATACTTATCTCACGTATCCACTAATGTATTTCATCCTGGTTTGATAAGAAAGCAATGGAGGAAGTTCTTCACTGGACATAAACTAAAGTTATTTTATTTAGGAACATGAACAAAGTACCCTAAGATAAGGCAGTTTGCAAACTTACAGTGCCCTCAGCCTACAAAAAATGCTCATCAAGAGGTCATTCAAAATGGCCCATCCATTGCTGAACTCAAGACCCTATTCACAGACAGTAAGCCCTATGTAACTGGCTCTTAACACAGTTTAGCTAACCCAGGCAGCTGGTTCAAGGATCCAGCCTCATGAGGCCCCCTGCACAACTGCAATGGTTTATCACAGCTGAAGAATCAGTTCTCAAGGTGTAGGTTTTTTGTTTTTCCTTTGTAACAAAGGAGAAAAAAATCTTTGGACTCTGCAAGTGGAAAGAATACATTGCACAGAGTTTCGAGAAAAAAACTTGTGGTTTAAAACATGAAGAAAGGATGCCAGCTCAAAAACAGGAAACATACACTTTGTTCTGGCCTTTAGCCTGAGCTCCACAGAGTTTACAGTTGCTAAGAACATTTTACACTAAGAGCTGTCAAGAGAGGATACTCTAATTGCTAGCCACCTTTGGGGAAAAATCAAACCAGTGCTGTCCTAAATTTTCCTTACATAGTAAGCTTTAAAAAGGGGGTTTTCTCCTGCCTTTAGACAGTGAGAGTTCTCGTTTTCATAAGGGACATCAGGCCTGTTGGTGTGGAGAATCAGTCTGGGGAGTCTGAATGCTGCTGTTGCCAGCAGTCCATGGTGCTGATGGAGAGATTTATATTTGAATATGGTCAGTGTCCTCAGTCTGCAGCTGGAAGGGATTATTTCCAACATTTTTCGAAAGGTCAGTTGGTGCGTTTCTGTGTCAGCATTGTCAAGGATTTATGGACAGCAAGAAAAGGTCAATAATGCACACGAAATGGCCTGCCAAAGTGAGTTGTGATCTACTAGTGGGTTGTTGCCCTACAAAGTTCCACTAGACTGGAGATAACATAGAGAAAACCCACTTGTTAGTTTGCCATGCCATTTGGCAATTGCTCAGCATAGCTCAGATCTCCTGCTGAGCTATGAAAAAAAGTGGTACTAAAAGTCACAATAGGAAAAATTTTAGTATATATCATCTTCATGGTCCATTTTTCTTTCATGTGCTTCCTCATAACAATGTAGTGTTCACTGGATTTTCATGGGTGTCTAGGGTATGCATGTTAAAAAGAGCTGATCGTACCCAGAGATATATTTGCCATTTTACATTGTTGTGTTACAGGATCCTTAACTGTACAATTTTTTCATTTAAAAGATGATGCTACCTATATTTTATTAAATTAAAAAAAAATAAAAAAGGAAGAAATGTGGCAGGTTGATATTATGAGGGGTTTTTTTTTTAATGACTATCAAAAAAGTCTGGACTGTGTTGTCACATTTTACAACAGTAACCGACAATGGCTGCACATGAGAAACAGAGCACATAGATAACCTTCCCTCCCATCCTCACCATCCAGATTGTGTCCAGACCATCACATGTACTAGCAACAGACTGACCTATCCTTCATCAGTTTGGAACCGTTTAGCTTTTGGCTCATAGTCAAAATCTATAGCTCTAGCAAATACAGAAGAGGAGGACTGTCTAAGTTGCCTGTCAACACCCACAGTAAGACACTGAGCTCAGACCCAGCCCCGCAGCCTTCGTCACACACTGCTCATTCTGCCATGCTAGTGGTAGCACCATTCTCACAAGTACTGCTAAAAACATCAGCCCCCAAAGAAAAGATATGTGATGAGCACTGAGCTACTCCCAGGACAGGGACTCACCAAGTCTCAGTGCAATTACCTCCTCCCGAGTTGTCACTTCCCCTTGTGCAGAGAGACAAAACCCAGACTTCTCTTCTGTAACCCAGCCAAAAGATCCTGCAGAAAACAGCAAAATATTATTCCTCCTAAAATCCTTCATTATTTCCATAGGTATTTGACTGTCTTCCCCTTCAGATTTTTCCTGCTTCTCTCTGAGCTACAAGAAAGGGTACCCTGCTCTGACACCTCCTTTTGGCCTTGGCTGAGATGGCTGGGTGTCTGTTTCTGCTTGGTGACTTGATCACAGCTGCAAAAAGACACAGGTCCCCAACTAGAAAACACTTCTGGAACACACCGAGTTGGGTGTCTGTGCCCTCTCCCCCAAACAAATATGCACAAGTGAGCATAGCTATGTTGTTTTGCATCAGATGAAGGTAAAGCTATTTCTATTTTATTGCTGTTTCTAGATAAATGACAGAATTACATCAAAGAAGAAATGAAAACAGAAATCGCTATTTTTCTTCTCTATCAATCATTTACTGTTACACACTTCTATGTCCTATAGCCTTTCCAAGGAAATCAGATAAGCAATCAGAAATCTCCTCTTATGCTTTCATACTTCAGCTATTGTTTGTACTGTCCTTCTAGTGTGCCCTAGCATGACAAACTGCTGTCCAATAACTAATTTTTCTTACCTCATGGCAGAACTGTTGCAAGCAGGCTCGCTGTGGTGTCCTCGCCATGGGCTTACATCAAGCAACAGAAAAATTGAGAGAATAAACATGGAGAGAAATCTCAAAATAGTACTTAGTTTTTAGTTTTGTTCATTGCTGGGATTCATTCCAATTTTAATGAAACAGAATTTCTCGGTCATATTTCCACATTACGTTTCCATCTTTCATTAAAGTAGAGCCAGAAAAGCACTTAAGCACATGCTTAAAACTTCAAAATGCATTCTGAACATATTGCCTAATTCCTGTGATATTTTTGTTCACTGGGGGTCTTCACAAGTTCAGACTAATACTAGAAATTGGCTTTGATTTAGATAAAAGCATTCTTGTCCTAAATGAGGTCAAACACAACAGGGCCAAAACCTGAAACCTTCACATATGCTGGAGGAGACAGACACTATCATTCTTCCCTATGCTCATGCAGTTAAAATATTGGCCAGTTAGATGCAATATGAAGAGAAACAACTAACTCCCCTAGCTCCCTTGCTGCAGGCAGCTGTCCCACTTGCTTGTCCATGGGCTAAATTGGCTCAGCTGCTAACACCAAGAGCAACGACTACTTGCTAAGTACAGTGCTGTCCAAAATGGGCTTTAAAAGACTGTAAAAGTGGCAGCATAGCAGTTCTCCTATTCAGTTTTTTAAGACAGCCCTGAGTCTTTGTTGTTATTACAGTCTTCCCTTTGTCAAAGAGAGAGCATTTTGTGCTGGAGGATGTTCTCTCAGTCATTTCCCCCTTGAGGGACTCCATGTCTTCACATAAAAGTGCAGGATTTCCTAAGCGGTTCATGAACAACAGGCCAGATTCTCAATCCAGTTTTAAAATAGTATTTTCTTCAGTAGGCTTCATGAGGAAGGTTCAGCTCCCAGAGAGCAGAAGCAGGCTATTTTAATACAAAGGAACTCAGACCTTTAAAGGGATTCAAGCTGCTGTTTATATCTTCCAGAAAGCCTTGCTCTGAATCACATGCTCCCAGCGTCTGCTCCCTATTCTCACCTATTCTCCTTCTTTCACCTGGGGAGTTAGGTAATGTCTGGCCCAAGTACAATAAGGCCCCCACCCCCTTTAAAGGCCATCTTATTCTAGAACAACATTGTTTATGGATTCCATATGGTCTATCATTAGTGTTATCCTTGATTCCCTGTCTCTCACTTTCCTCTTGTGCAATAAAAGAGATGAAGTAACACATTGTAAAAGAATGTGTTTGCAAGACAGAATAGACATCTGCCTCTCTCTTTTGGAGGCTGCTGTGAGAATACAGTTGCTACCTATTTTGCCAATTTGACCCCAGCATGCCTAGGGCCTCTAAGAGCAATTGTGCGTGAACACATCAATCTGTTCATGAGCAACAACTCTGGGTCTGAGATGGCCATTGATTTTATTTTTTTGCCCTGTTACTGGCACATTTTGTCCAAAAATTACAAACAAGTTATTCTTGGTACTGTTTCAGAATATGTTAAAGATCTTTCAGGGAAGATGTGACCTGATCTTTCAGGAACATTTTAAAAAAAGTTGTCTTCCTTTTTTTACAGCAAATATCATTCTTCCTGTGAGGCAGCAAGAACGGTATGCCCAGGCAAGGCCAGGAAGAAGTCATGTTTCCACTTTCAGAATTGAAGACAGAAGGCTTTGTACATCTCTAAGAAAAAAAGCCACTCCAACTTGACCACATAACTTGGTTTAGATCTGTCTGTGACAGCTTGAAAATTAGTAAGAATAATTTCATCAATGAAAACCGCCTGCTGTTTGATTTATGACAACTGTACAACATCTAAGAATCTATGAGCACAGTGGATATTGTTGTGAAAAAGGCTCATATTAGCCTCTCTCTTTTACACCATCTTAAGTCAGGAATACCTCTGGTCCATTTACTGCAATTAGTCTGCTGTAAAGCTGGACAAAAGTGGATGGATTCTGACAGCTGGAGGTGGCCTCACCCCACCTTACACTGGTGCAGCTGAGATGGGAATCAGGCACAAAGGCTTCAAAACTGGTCTTTAACCACACATGTGGTGCCCTGTCAAGCTTAACAGCATTTGGAAGTCTGTTCATGTGGCTCATTTCATTTTCTGCAAGCCATAAGGCCATTGTTGTTTTGTTTTGTTTTGTTTTGTTTTGTTTTGTTCTTAAAAAAAGACAGTATGTCTTCTCTTATAATAACATGGAACATGGAAAAGGATAAAAAAATATAAATAACCTGAAGGCATCTGTCTTTCTGGATTATTTGAGAATAACCTCATCTTAATGAAGCTATAAACAATATGCTTTAACAGAACCAGCAGCATAGACTTTGATTGAAAGGGAAATTATTATTTTTTTTCTCTTTCCTAAGTAATCTTGAAGACAGATCTCCTCATATTACTTCCCAGACATAAGACAAAGACTATTTTAAAAGCATTGAACCTATACTTTCTTCTTCACTGAAGATTAGTGTTTCACTGGTTACTCTGGGAAAACTATTGCTGGAGTTGGTGAAATATTTTTGTAGTGAGGTATGTAGAGTTGGGCATACTTGTTATGGTGCTAAAACTATTTTTCTCTTGCAAAAGATAATGAATCAACCAACACAAATTAACAAAGGCATACTAGTTGCCAGCAAGTCCACTGAACCTTTCTTTTTAAGTTACAGGGAGCTTAAGGATCTGCCTTCCTGCCAACTTCATTTCATGGTCTTGTGTCTGTCCTCCTACATACATCCCTCAGTTTTGAGACAGAATTATAATTATTATAATTATTCTGTTTACCACTTTTTTGCTTTTTTGAATGACTCTTGCCTTAGTAATTTTTTTTTCTCTGCCTTCTGAAATATCTGTAGTCTAAATTTATCTACAAGGTCAGAAATCTATGGGGGAACCAAGAAAAGTTCCCTCAGATTGTCTTGCAATTTTAGGAGTAAGGCTAGCCAAGACAGTGACTAGATCCTTCACACTTGCAGCAGCCAAGCAACAGATACCCACTTCCCAGGGGGTGGTGGTGCACAACCAGCAGAGCGTTCTCCATTCACCAGAAGAGGAAGACCTTAAGAAGGACAATAGACTCCATGTGGAATATAGTACAGTGGGAGAGACACTAAAGATCTTAACCTGGATGCAATCATAGAAACATGGCAAAACCTGAGGTCACCTCAGGTGCTTATTATTTTAATATTGTTGCCTCAGACTGATGGTAGAAGAGAGAGGAGAGAGTGCATTTGAAAACCCATATATACTGGCACAAAAATGTAGTTGAACCTCTGCACTTGTAAGGGTCTTCTCATAATTAGCCTGGGACTGATTTTTGGACACAGCTTTTTAACTAGATACTGGTAAAGTCTTTTTTTCTGTAGCATACTCATTTCATTTGAACTAGATACTGGTAAAGTCTTTTTTTCTGTAGCATACTCAGTGCAGTGTAATTTATAGTGTTATGCAGATGCTGGATCATTTGAATCTCCATTCTATTGCACATAATTTACATTGTCTGTGGCAAATAAAAAGATAAGTGCAATCCATATTGCAAATGCATCGTACCATTGTGAATTTGCATGCTTTGTCCTTGTTCTTCTTCACCTCAAGGAATTTATGTGATCATTGTAGCAGTGTCTAATATCACAGCAAATAACCACTTAACAGTTATGTTTGGATTTTTAAACTAGCTGGTTTTACACATTTCCATAGCAATCTTCACTATCACCCAAAATTATTCCCAAGTTATGACTAAAAAATCTGCTGAACTGAAATATTACAATAAAAGTAAGGACACTGCTTGAAAATACACATATATTTTCCCTTATTTAAGTAATAATTGAGCAAGCAGCCCTAAATCAGGATTTTTTTTTTTCTTTTTAAATTAAATCATTTTACAGATTTAAATCCACTTGTGTTGGGACATTTTTCCTCTCAGTGAAAGTTTTATGTGGACTATATAGTTCTTTTGAAATAATTTTCACCTGAGCATCAGTGTTTTACCATATCAACAAATATTTCCCTGATGCAAGAGAACATCTAGCCTTTTCAAGGCTCAGATACATAAAGTGATCTTCCAGCTGAAGGGATACTATGAAAGTAATTTCAAACAGAATAAAACACACAGTTCTGTGAGAGGACAACCCACTGAACCTCACTCCCTAAGGTCTGCTGTCTTGTGTCTGAGTTTCCATGTTCAGATGTTGCGTAAGAGGAAAGTTTGTGTTTCACTTTACTTAAGCTGCAGCACTGAAGGTCTCTTGCCTCTCAGTAGCATCCTACATTTACAAAAGTTGCAAGAGTTTAGACTGTCGCTTCTTTTAAAAACATAGTTCAATTAGGCTAAGGAGTTGCAGAGATATTAGGGATGAAGGGACTTAACAGATGGCCAAACAGACAATATGGTCACATGAGCTTCATTCTCATAGGAAACCATGACAACTAGAAAGCGAGATTTGGAAATCTTTAACTGGAACAAGTCAGTACAGCTTCATTTACCTTCGTGAGCTGGAGTGACCTGCTGAAAATCTGAGTGCTAAAATTAGATAGTAATTAAAATGGAAACACTCGACTGGGCAAACTCTACCAGAATGCTCCCTCCTCTCTGCACCTCCTTGTAATATAAATACAGTGCAATTGAATTTGAATGAATTCTACATGTATTCATAAATTAGTATGTTTTTAAGTGAGCATTAAAACTAGCACTTTAAAATAGCCATTGTAAAAGTACCCTGTAATTAAAATACAGTACATTCTTTCTGGCATACATGAAAAGTTCAATACTTACTCTTGACTTTTTTATTTTATTTTTATAACACTGCAATTCCAGTGCAGGAAAAGCAATGTCATGTAAAAAATGAAAATGAAGTTTCCCTGTTTGCTTATTTTTTATTTATTTATGAGGAAATATTTACAGTAACTTCTAGTGTTATAACAGATCCCTGTGAAGCCATTACCTAATCAAGTGCTGCATAATAAAACAAATACCAAAATATTATTCATCTCTATGGTGTGAAAAATAAAAATAATAACCAAGGTCTTTTTTTAAGAGTTCTATGTGATAAATCACAACTTCTTAAAAAAGTCAAACGAATAGATGTTTCTTAAAGAGTAGAAGTAGAAAACAGAGAACTTCAATCCCTTTTAATTTCTCTCAGGAAAAAATAACCTCTTTGATAAATTTGATGTAGTACATTAATCAAACATTACTGATTAATACACAGAATTTTTGGTGTGCTAATGTGGAAGTTAAGGGAGCTTTTTAAACTACAGAAGTCTTTAAAAACGTCCCTTCCCCCAGCTGGATGATCTCAGGTGGGAGGTTAAATGTATGCTCAGCCACCAGCTGCAAGAAGTCACTAAAGCAAACACTGGAGTACCTTGGTGAAGGCCATACTATCAACCAACACTTCTGCTCAGTGACCCTCTCATGTCTTGGAAATGGTCTTTTTGGATTCTGGGTCTTGCTGTATTGATTTCAATCAGCAGCTTTTCCTAAGAGCGCCACTTTGAAATAGCCCTGTCAGAATTTCTACTCTCTAGCCCAAGGTTTATTGGAGGGTTTTTATTCACATTTGACATCATTCAGCTAAATGACAAGAAAGGATTTTGTGTGTGCACTTGTTTCCCTACGCACATTTTTTTTTAATTATGTTTGTTTCAAACACAAGTAAATCTCTCTGTTTACTTACACTTTCACTCACTGCATTGAGGGAGGCACACTGAGCTTGCCTCAAATGTTGTTTACAAAATGTTTTTACATTTTTGGCCATGCTTCAGTGGGGCCAAAGTATTTCTGTCAATGACTTAATTGATGCCAGGATTTAGGATTTCACCCCTGGCTTTTGAATACTGGAGGCACCCCTCAGCAGGCTCTCTCACTGCTCAGATCCTTGTGCTTTCCTCTTACCCTTGCCTGAGGAGCAGAAGCTTTGACAGCCCACGTACCCCCGTGGCACAAGCTGGTGAGGGACTGGGCAGCTGCTGCTCCACACAGGGGCACAGGAGCGAGGGCAGAAAGGTGAAGAGTGAACAGCTGCCACAACCCACATCACTCCTCTTCAAGAGGCTGCACCCGCTGTGCTGCATCACTGAAGGCACAAAGCAAACTGGGGGGAGGCAATCACTTAAGTCATGTTTGCACCTCCTAACTTCTATAGCTCTTGGCATATATTAGAGCCACCTAAATGGCTTTTTCATGGTCAGGATTTGGGAGAGGGGAAAAGGGTATTTCAGACAGTAAAAAAGTTTCAAAGTTTTTATCTTTTTCTGTTGTTTTATTTTTGTTGTTGTTGTTTCTTTTTTTAAATGAAGAAAGCTATCAGGAAATCCTTAGTAGAAACTGAGAATGGGTTCCTGATGGCTGGATGGATTTTGCCAAAATCCATTTAAAGGTTTACTTTGAGTAAGCCCAAATCAGGTTGCCATATGGAATTACTCCATGCAGCAGCCTGACCTAGAGCAAAACCGAACAAAGCTGAGATTATTTACTAAACTCCTAAAACACTGACTGTTTTGCATCTCTCCCACACTGGAACTAATTCCCTAAGTAAATAAGCACATACTAAGTTAAAACCCCATGTTAATGAATAGGCCAAAGAGTTGTACACAAGGTAGGCTATTTGATGACACACAAAACAAAACCATGGGTCAGCATTCATGCCTCAGACTGTCTCAAAGCTTACTGGCACCTGCAGTCTAGCGTAATTTCTGTTATAGCCAGGAAGATTGATCACAGGAAGCCAAGGCTGTTCAGTTAAAAGAAAAAAAGCAAATCAGGTGTTTTCTATGAACAGTCTGTCAGATAACCAGCCTAATGAAACTGTGGGCATTTCTCCTGAGCTCAAGAAACATTCATGCTGGAAAGGATACTGGAGTCATTCTAATACTTTGCAGTTGTTTTGGAGGTTAAATAGAAAGTGACACAGAAGGAAGGTTCTGCCTCTGTGATTAAAGAAACACAACATCAAAATGCACAGTTGTGCCCTCAACTAAAATAGACATAACACCAATGCTGTATTTTTCACCTCACTGATGCACTCCAAATTGAAAACACAAAGGATGTCTTTCATTGTTATTCTTAAAAAAAAAAAAAAAAAAAAAGATACAACTGTGCCACAGAGAAACCAGACAGACAAGATACCATCCTGATTTTGTAAATATAATTCATAACCTGATGAAATGTCTTGTGTCAGAATCAAAACCAAAAAGCTTCAGATGAAAAATAGATCTGACTCCTGTTAGAACTCGCTAAGCTGCTCTGCAGTCTCGGCTCTACACATCCTGGGCTCCAAATGGTTGCAAAGGTAAAAGGAAAGCAGCAAAAGGCTCAGCACAGAGCAAGTCTAGTGTTCTTTGACAGGACACATGACCAACATGGAAAACACTGACACTCATGCATGGGCTTTTGGCTGCCTTGTGCATACAAACATGGTTTTGCCAGCCACCCCACTTACTACCTGTCAAGCTAACAGCACAAGAGAAAGGGGCAGCCTAACTGCTTTACCTCACAAAGCAGATAATACTAATGTGAAAAAGTGTTTTTAAATAGTGGTGAGACAATCACACCTGTTTCAGCCTTCTTCATTTGTAAACTCTCTGCAAGCCAGAGGAACATTGTTTTTCATATGTGACAGGCATGTAGGCAATCATGGTAGGTGGCACAAATCAGTGTAGCCTCAAGGCTGCTTCAGCTGATCCAGAGTCTGATCAGTTCAGAACTACCTCAAGCTTCAAGGAAGACAGAAGGAACCATAGAAAGATTCTAGTCTGCTCTTTGAAACTAAATCAAGAGATCTCTGGTACAACATCTTAAGGTGAAATTTAAAGTGTCCAGCTTAAAAAAGAACCTTAAGCTTTCTTCACCCTTCTGTCAGGTTTCTCCTTAAAAAAATTAAAGTTAATGTAGCACATTTCATAACGTACAAGTTTATCTCTTTGCAACACAGATTTAGTATAATTTCAAAATATGTCAAACAAACAATTCCTATGAATACTGCTGGAGGTGAAAGATGGCTCCCATATGACATTTACCACCTGATACATTGGATACTACGTAGCAGAGCTTGTAGTCAGTAGAAAGCTTGGAATATCATGATGCTTAGTGGGTTTTATTTCCCAGGCCTCTGCTTATGCTCTGCATTTTATATTAATATTATTTTTATTATAGAGTATTTTTATTTATAGATGAAAAAAAGAGTATAGATAACAGGTGACAAATATAGATAAAAAGATAAAAAGGACAAAGCTAATGACACCTCATGGTAATAATAAACAAATGGATAATAATGATGAGATGAACAGTAACAACAAACATTTAATTATTTTCATGTAATTTAATGCATTCTTAGACAAAAGCCCAGTTTTCAAGTTTTCCTCTCAGGTGCATCTAGTAGCAGCTTTTGTTGTTATTTTCCAATACAGGCATATGTCCTCTGGTTTCAGTTTTCATTTTTATGTTCTATTTGCAGACCAAGAGAGTGACAGCATTTTGCAATGCACCTAAAGTAGTATGTGTATTTAGTATGCTGAAGGCATCTATCATCTTTTGTCTGTAGATTTTCTGAAAAGTTCATCACCTCCATTCCCCCAACCAATAGCTTTCTTGTAGCAGAACAGATGCCAGCGATAAAAAGATTGCAGGGTTCTCAGTACAACATCTACACCAGCTGAACAAAAAAAAGGAAAGGGGAGTGCAAGTGATGGAAACTGTTGCCAGATAGCCATTTTTCCTCATGAAAAGGAAAACACAATTTTCAGGATCAACAGAGGACACTTGCTAGATCGCAGGATTTGTGAAATCACAAGCCAGGGCTTGGTGCAGAAGGGAGGAAAGGGAAAAGGAAGGAATAATGCCTGAGGGAGCTGAAAATGAGAGGACTGTGGGAGAAAGGCAGTGACAGACTGAGGGCAGAGAAAGATGTCTGAGAGGCTGAGCAGACTTGATGATGTTGAGGCCCAGTTTTTTCTGTGTATACCTAGCCTTGCACCTGGCGTCTGCACCACAGTCCAGGGGTGTTGTGTCCTTGCCTAGTGAGGCTCCTGTTAGCATCCATGAAGAAACCATGTAACCTGTCAGGCTTTGCGCTGTGTTGTATAGCCCTTTGTATTCACACAGACATTCTGGGCTGCATAGCGGCAGGCTACTTGTGACTTTCTGACAGTCAGAGAAGCTGTATCAAATGAAATTGCTCATGCTGAAGCCTCTGATGGCCACCATATGGGGATAGAGGAAGTTGCCGGTAGTATTGCACACGTTCGCTACAGTGGCCATGACAGCAGACTTCCTCAGTGCAGAACAATTCCCAATGAGCATAGGAGCCAAGAGTGAACAGAGACCAATGGGCAATGCATACTCATTATGCACTAGAAGAGAAACTGGAGAGCAGGCATGGATGTGGCAAGACTTTCAGCACACAGCATCCAGGATGACAGTCAGATTTTTTGCAGAGCTAAACATGGAGAAATTAGAACTACAACTGTCCTATGGAGGACGATACAGTCCCATGAGTGCCTGTTAGTCTCAGTGTCTCTTTTTCGGAATAGGTTTCAAAGGCAAAGAGGTGTGTCAGTAACGGACATTTCTGAAACCCCTCACGCATGCATTGAAAATAAAAAAAAAAAAGACACCAAACACTTGTTTTACACAGCTAAACAGCATCACTTGGGGAAAAGATTACATCATTTCCTGCCTGCATGGAGAACAAGGTACAAATTCAAGCCAAGGAGAGGGGAACTGCCTAAACTACCCCATAGGAAATGTTAAAAGCATGAACATGGTTTAAACATCTAACTCAATGATGCAGAATATTCTTTAATCCCAGGAGCATCTCTGAGAACTGAGTGCCTATGTTCATGCAAGAGCAAAGGGCCATGACACAATTGTATCTCCATACTATGGAATTAATTTACCAGAGACTCAAAAGTGACTCTTCCATGCTTCTTGCTCCCATCCCGACTGCTTCTGTATTTTTCTCTGAATCTTGCGAATGGAAAATATGTCAGCAACCACTTTCTCTCCTGAGAAAGCTGCTTTCTCACCCAACCGCACCATCAGTCTTGCATTTGTTCACCTGCAGGGAAGAGCCTCAGTGAGAATGACTGAGGATGGTTTTTGGTGGCTCAGAGACTAGTCTACAAAGTGAGAGCTCTGACCCTGAATGCCTGAGCTCAGAAGGACCCCAGAGCAGAGAAGAGTTGTGGTGGTTAAGCTGTTGCACAGTGGCTCATGGTGTTATGGTTCAATTTAAGTTAGAGAAGTGGTCCCATGTGAACCTCATGAAGTTCAACAAGGACAAGTGCAAGGACCTGCACCTGGGTCGGTATCAATACAGGCTGAGGGATGAAGTGACTGACAGCAGCCCTGCTGAGAAGGACTTGGGAGTCCTGGTAGATGAAAGATTGGACATGAGGTGGCAATGTGCACTTGCAGCCCAGAAGGCAAATTGTATCTTGGGCTGTATCAAAAGGAGTGTGGACAGTAAGTCGAGGGAGGTGACTCTGCCCCTCTGCTCTGCCCTGGTGAGACCCCACCTGGAGTTCTGCATCCAGCTCTGGAGACCTCAGTACAGGAAAGACATGGACCTGTTGGAGAGGAGCCAGAGGAAGCCACAAAAATTATTGGAGAAATGGAACACCCATCCTATGAGGACAGACTGACACAGTTGGGGTTGTTCAGCCTGGAGAAGAATAGGCTCTGAGGAGACCTTACCCTACTAACTAAAAGGGGCCTATGAGAAAGATGGGGACAGACTTTCCAGCAGGGCCTGTTGCAACAGGACACGGGGTAATGGTTTTAAACTATGGGAGGGGAGAGTCAAGCTAGACGTGAGGAAGAAATTTTTTACAATGAGGGTGGTAAAATACTGAAACAGGTTTCCCAGAGAGGTGGTAGATGCCCCATCCCTGGAGATGTTTTAGGCCAGGCTGGATGGGGCTCTGAGCAACCTGATTGAGTTGAAGATGTCCCTGCTCATTGCAGGGGAACAGGACTAGATGGCCTTTGAAGGCCCCTTCCAACCCAAATTGTTCTATGATTCTGTGGCTGAACTGTACAAGAACACAAGCCCAAGTAATAGCCATCTCTGACATTTGAATGCAGTTTAGCATAACTTATCACTATATTCCTTTGTCATAACATTGCTCTTTGAATATGGTATTTTAAGCACCTAAGGGGAATCGTGTGCCATCCAAGTCAGCAAGCTGGTTTAGCTGAGGCACAGGGGTGCTGTATGCCTTCAGAAAACATGGCAGAGTATTTACAAAGTGGACAACTACTCTTAATTTAAGCCCCTGTGAGTCAGCTCTTCCTGACAGAATAGCGTTTGAGCAGATTCAGGTGTCTTTCTTAGACGCGGTAGCAGTATGTTATCAGTGTCCCTTCATATTTCACAGTATCACAGTATCACAGTATGTTTGGGATTGGAAGGGACCTCAAAAGATCATCTAGTCCAATCCCCCTGCTGGAGCAGGAACGCCTAGGTGAGGTCGCACAGGAACATGTCCAGGTGGGTTTTGAATGTCTCCAGAGAAGGAGACTTCACAACCTCCCTAGGCAGCCTGTTCCAGTGTTCTGTCACCCTCACTGAGAAGAAGTTTTTTCTCAAATTTAAGCGGAACCTCTTGTGTTCCAGCTTGATCCCATTGCCCCTTGTCCTATCATTGTTTGCCACTGAGAAGAGCCTGGCTCCATCCTCATGGCACTCACCCTTTATATATTTATAAGCATTAATAAGGTCCCCCCTTAGTCTCCTCTTCTCCAAACTAAAGAGACCCAGCTCCCTCAGCCTTTCTTCATAAGGGAGGTGCTCCACTCCCTTAGTCATCTTCGTTGCCCTATGCTGGACCCTCTCCAGCAGTTCCCTGTCCTTCTTGAACTGAGGGGCCCAGAACTGGACACAATATTCCAGATGTGGTCTGACCAGGGCGGAGTAGAGGGGAAGGAGGACCTCTCTCGGTCTACTAGCCACCCCCCTTCTAATACACCCCAGGATGCCATTGGCCTTCCTGGCCACAAGGGCACGGTGCTGGCTCATGGTCATCCTGTTGTCCACCAGGACCCCCAGGTCCCTTTCCTCTACACTGCTCTCTAATATGTAATTTCCCAACCTATACTGGAACCCGGGGTTGTTCCTGCCCAGATGCAGGACTCTACACTTTCCCTTGTTAAATTTCATCAGGTTATTCCCTGCCCAACTCTCCAGCCTGTCCAGGTCCCGCTGGATGGCAGCACAGCCTTCTGGTGTGTCAGCCACACCTCCCAGCTTAGTGTCATCAGCAAACTTGCTGATAGTACACTCTATTCCCTCATCTAAATCGTTAATGAATATATTTAATAATATTGGCCCCAGTACTGACCCCTGAGGCACTCCACTAGATACTGGCCTTCAACTAGACTCTGCACCATTGACTACCACTCTCTGGCTTCTCTCCTTAAGCCAGTTTGCAACCCACCACACTAGTCTATTGTCTAGACCACACCTCCTCAACTTAGCTGTGAGGATGCTGTGGGAGACTGTGTCAAAGGCTTTACTGAAGTCAAGGTAGACCACATCCACCGCTCTGCCATCATCCATCCACCTTGTTACATTCTCATAAAAGGCTATGAGGTTGGTCAAGCATGACTTACCCTTGGTAAAGCCATGCTGACTGCCCCTAATAACCCTCTTATCCTTGATATGCCTTGAGATGGCACCAAGGATAAGCTGTTCCATTACTTTCCCAGGGACAGAGGTGAGGCTGACCGGTCTATAATTACCCGGGTCCTCCTTCTTGCCCTTTTTGAAGACTGGAGTGACATTTGCTTTCCTCCAATCCTCGGGGACCTCCCCCGTTTCCCAAGACTTGGCAAAGATGATGGAGAGCGGTCCAGCAATGACTTCAGCCAGCTCCCTCAGCACCCGCGGATGCATCCCATCTGAACCCTTGGATTTATGGATGTCCAGACTATTTAATTGCTCCCTAACCCAGTCCTCATCGACTAAAGCAAACTCTTCCATTGACCTGGCTTCATCCGGGGTCTCAGGGGTACAGGGCTCCCCAGGACAGCCTCTGACAGAGTAGACAGAGACAAAGAAGGCATTCAGTAATTCTGCCTTCTCTGTATCTTCTGCCACCAGGGCACCCACCCCGTTCATCAGTGGGCCTACATTGCCTCTGGTATTAGTTTTATCTGCTATGTATTTGAAAAAGTTCTTTTTGCTGGCATTTGCTGGCATTTTGCTGGCATTTCATAAACTTGACTCAGGATTCAGAGAGAACTTAGGATTCACAGGAATCAAAATAAATGAATTTTACCATGTTTCCTCTCAGTTCTGAGAAATACGCTCATTAGTGAATTCCTGAAAATGTATGCTGTAGAAAACAATCCTTTGTTTTTAAAATGCAGAAAGCCAGACAAAAATTGCATATTGGTAGCTATATTTTAAACAAAAAATCTTCACATAATAAATACATCTTATGCACATTAACTTCAAATTATTTCAGAAAGCTATTTACAATATAAATAATTATAAATGGGAACACTCTGCAAGATATTGTTGACATAGCTAAATTGTGTTTCCTACATTACATTCCAAAGGAAAACTTTTAATTACAGATGTTATGCTACAATGTCACTAGACCCTATACATTGCAAGGCATGGTATTTGAGATGCTGGCAATTTGTGCCTTTTTTTTCCATAAATATAACCCATTGGTTTAAAGCAAACACAAAATGCTTCATTATGTCTCAAGTGCTTTTTTTTTTTTTTTCCTAGATTAGTATGTTTTTAATGCATTGAAATATTTACCTTGAGAAAAAGTTGCAGTGCCTTAAAAGTACTTTTCCTAATAGATGTTATTTCCTTAGAAATGTAAAGGTGCCAATGTCTTATAATGTGTGAGCAAGATTATCTCTTGCATTTCTAAACTTCCCCCTGTATTGGTAGCTGAAAAGAAAAAAAAATAGACGCAGTCCAAATTGCAATAAATAAAAATGTTCAAAAACTGCATTTTAAATCCTAGAACAACAGCAAATCTTGAGAATTCTGGGTGAGAGAGGAATTCAGTTGTGAATACAACCAAACAAAAAGCTTTGTTTCTTCCTGTATTTGATCTTTCCTTTCAAATACAGCTTCATAGATAGTCATAAATTACCTCTTTTCAAAAAGGGATGTATTCCTAGCAACTTAGAGCCAGATTTATCCACAGAATTCTCATATACATAAGCTGAATGCCACAGTGAGGTTTAACCTCCCATAATTTCTTTTCAATTAATAAACATTTTAAGGAAATGTGAAATGGAGTCACTGTTCTGAACAGAAGACTTTTTTTTTTTTGCCTTCACAATAACAGCTAAACCCTCAGCTACACCTCTAGCAGGCTTTACTAATATGAAACCGAAGGTTTAGAGAAAACAAAACAAAACAGCAACAACAACAACAAAAAACCTGTGGGTTTTGTTTTGTTTATTCTGTTGTTGGCTTTTAGGGTGTTTTTTTTCTTCTCAGTGAATACAGCTGGAATATTTAACCATCAATACAAATTGCAAATAAAATAGGCTCTCCTCCACACTGTGGAGGTATCTGGAGCTAATCCAGTATACCTACAGGAAAGCATGTTCATCCACCATTGTTCCTGATAACAAAGCCTGTATTGCCTTTAGACCCTTAGGTGTTTTAAGTAAACTTGCAACTCATGCAGAGCCTGAATCCATTTGCTGCCAGACATTAACTACAGCCACCTTAAAATAGACATAGCTAGGTCTAATCCTGGAACTGTGTGCTATAATCCCCATTATATACAGCTTTGTATGCAGAAGGTCTGAAACCAATGCGTATGCCTCAGCTTTGTTCCTTGACTGAAAGGTTAACTGACCTTTGCGACAGCCAGTCTGATCTGCTGGGGTGGCTGCGCCTTTTCCAGAAATAATATGCAACCTTTTATTTTTTTCCAGCTCACTCAGGATGTTCACATAAATGAACATATGGTGGTTAACATACTTAGGGACATTAATGAATAAATGCTGCATGTCCAGAGATATAAATAAGATCCAGATAAGAATGATTAAAAAGCGTTTAAAATAGCAGAATTTCACTGTATAACCTGTGTCAGTGTTGCAGACACATCAACAAAAGCCGTTTAAATCTTAACAAATACTTCTGGGGCTCTTTAGTGCAGAGAGATGCACTCATTTTAGCAAAGTGTATATAAATAATCTCCATTATAGAGACACGGCCGTTAGAGCTATTACCTTCCATAGTTTCCATACTCACATCCTGAGATTAAAAAAAAAAAAAAAATTGCAAACAAACCCCAAACTTATTGCCATTTCACAACAAATCATCTTTCTTTCCCCTTACATTTATTAAGTAGTACCTTACTCCACAACTATTCCCATTTGAGTCAATGGGACAAATTGCTGAGTAAGGTTCTTCTAATTTAAAAATTGCTTTTCAAATTTGTTCAAAATTATAAACTCCATGCCCCTGGGATGTAATTTTGTCTAAAGAAGAGGGTTCTCTTTTGCTTCTTTAGACAAAAGAGATATATAAAAATCATTATGCACCAAAATCGTAATGCAGCGTTCACTAATATCAGTAAGAAATGCTTTGAAAGAGCTGTGGCCACTCTCTGTATTTGGAGTAGCTACAAAATACTGATTTGGTATCAATAGCAAAACACTATTTTGTTAGAGAAATAATGCAACACAACAATTTATATTGTTTCTGTTCCAAAACACAAACTACATATCTTCTTTAAAGTTATAACCTTTAGCTAATGTGGTACATTTGAAATGTATTTGGTACAAATGCCTTGCATTTTTCAATTTTGCAAAATATCTCATCTCATCTGATTTAGAAAAAGAAGAAACAAAAAAAAAGAATATATCCTTGAAGGATATTAAATGAAAAATTTAATTAAATAAATATGTAATTGAAAGAATAAGCTTTATACCATATTGAAAAGTACGTTATATGAGCTGCAGTGATATTATATGCTATAATTAAGGTTGAAAACTTGCTTGCATGTAGCATGTAGCATGCAGAGAAGTATGTTTACAACTTTCAATGCTTTCTGTCAATTAAGAAGAAATTCCTGGCTGTCTAAAGAAGCAGGATGGCGAATTAGCTGACAAAAGGCATCTGTCTCTAGCAGACTGTGCTGAAGTGCTAAGGAGTGCAGGTTGCTGGAATCCCACGAGTGGAGTGAGCATCAGCCTTTGCTTGTAGCAGAAGATGGCTACACGTGCAGACCTCTCTACTAAGATATTAGTTATTCCATTAATTACAGTGCATTTTGCTGCATTTGTCATTGTGACTAGGACTATTGAAAAGAGGATAAATAACTACAGTTTGGGAAGTTTTATTTTGGGATCACAGTAAATAAGAATGAGGAATTTTTATTGTCTAGCACACCGGCTTTTTTCCTAGGTGAAACCATATAGAGTACAAGCACCTTATATTGTACCTGTTTGTTTTATAGGTCTTCTATTTTTCAAAAGTGCCTGTCAGAATGCAAATACAACAGTGCCCAAACTGTGGTTTTCTGACTGCTTGTGGCCATTACACCATAGACAGTGAACTGCAGCTGGTCTATAGCACTCTATTGCCTTCCAATTAAAAGCTTGATAACAAGAGTGCTTGGTGACCCCAAGAAACTTGGATGCTAAAAAAATCCCATTCATCCAAACGGTTTAGGAAACTCTTCTGTAGTACAAAATAATATTGACACTTAGACTTATTTTTATATGTACTAGTAGGGATAGTATGATACCAGGTGCCTCTACTCTAATTCGCTTGGCAAATTGTATTTTAATACTGTACAATGAGACTCCAAATACAAGTTTATTCATATTATTCATAGGAATAAGTGAAATAAATATGTGTCCAGAACTAGATTTATCAAAAATACTTTTTTATCCCTATGCTTTAGGAATATATACAATTGTTGGGCTGAAATAAGTCCATTTTGGTCCATTCCGTCCTCTGAGTTAACAGTTATTGAAGGTTTTCTTTCCATCAATTATTTGCCTTGTTTTTATCTCAAAAGAAACAAACAAACAAAAATCTCTAACTGCTTCTCTTTATGACCTTTGTTATTTATTTGGCAGTTAGTCAAATAATCTTCTAGCCAAATCATTTTGTTCTCATTTTGCCTTGGCTAACATTCAATGCCCTGTCTCTCATTTCTGCCGCTAGTTCAAATAGTTTTAGACCATTATTTATCTCTCGTCTCTGAAGAGCTTGGTGCATACACCAGTGGCATTCCCCCTTAGTCTTTTCCTTTACAAAGATGACGGACCCAGTTTATTTAAAGTTTTTATTAGATCTTTCAGTCTCTTTATCTTTTGCTGAGCTCTGCTCCACCTTTTCTATTATGAGCTTTAGATAATAAAGACCAGACTGTGTTGCTCTTCCTTTTGTTCAACGTACATTTCAGCAGGAGTGATCGCACTGCAGTCAACAGAGATTGCTTATGGAGTAAGGTACTACTCAATTCAAGATTCACAATCTGCCTTGGAGTGATCAGGACTATACACAATATTCCAAGTTCAGAGAGGTAATTTCCTCTGCTTTCAAGTAGATCTCTACCTACGTACGTGGCTTATAATGTTATTATTTAGCTTTTGCTTCTGATTAGTTTTATTTGAAAATAGATATTTTTAACCCACCCATAGCATGCTGGTTTATATTTATTTCCATTGATGACTCAGTCCCATATGTCAAACTTCTTAATGTTACAAATGAAGCAAGGCTTAGTGCTAATCTCATTTTAGTAACCACCTCAAGTTCTCTCACCTTCACATTGGTATAATAGGGAGGGGCAGTCCTGCTCCCATTTCAGTCAACTTTGAGACTTTGTATAAATGCCATACAAAGAAGGACAGGCTTAGTAATTGTGCCTACAAATGCCCTATTTTACCTTTTTTTTTTTAGCATATGCTTTTTATTTACTGTTTTCCAGTCAATTAGTATCTCTTTGTTCATGAGATTATTAAAAATTGCAAAAAGTTTCCCTGTCTCTTTTGATGTCTTCTATAACTCTAGGACAGGCCTTGATAATATCAACATTCTTAATACAATTGAAGTTCTTGGAATCCTGATTTCCCTCTATATTTTTTATGTACATGACTGATTTTGATATCCCTAATATGTTCTGGCATTCATTAAATTTTCTGCTGCAAGCTAGAAAAGAATGCATATCCCTTTTTCAAAGTCATACCTATTATTTTACTATATCTCAGAGAGGGCAGTTACAATTTTCTATACTTTCTTAATTTACTCCAAAACTGCATGCAGAAGTAGCACAAATCACCATACATTTTTTTGTATATTCTCACCTCTCATGTTTTTACACTTACATAATTGCCTTTTTTTTTAACCGCAAAATTTCTATGAATCTATTGAGTTCCTTTTGTGTTTCAAATTAATTCTTAATTATTCAGCCACGTAGAACCACTTTTCCTTATTTTATAATTATTAATAAATGGCATACATAGCCATAGGGCTAAATGCATTTATCTTGCACCACTCTTCATTCCAGCCCGTTCTCCCTGTTTCTGCTGACAATTTTCTTCCATTTCGCTCCACTACCCACCTTGTGTGACCTTTCCAAAATGTGAGCACAGTCTCTCATCTCTACATCAAGACAACCAAACCCTATGTATTTCTCAAAACTACACTGAGAAAGGCCCTTTTTCTTTTAAATACAGTAGAAGTAAATATTGATTGTACTAATCATAAGGATACTGCTAATTTGACTCCTTTCAGATCAAGCGTATGTAAATAGCTATGCATGTGAGTACACAAGGAAATTACAATTCTGAGGTGTTCTTTTTTCTTTCTCCCCTTTTTGATTTTGTATTTGTTAGCCATGGATGCCTTATTCCATGAAGCAGAGTAACACACGTGGCCATTAGGGAATAAACAGATCACCAGAAGCACACATTTTGATGTGTATTTTGAAGGAACACATTCCAACTTTCTGCATAAAAAGAGTGCATAGCAGTTTTGTTGGCTGGAACATGTGGGGCACACAGAGTTCAGAAGACCTGCCCTTGGCAGCATTTCCAAAAACCACCTCTTACACAATGAGCATAAATTGCTCTGCTGGCCTGCCCCAAGCACTCCCTGCCTAGACCTCTTCCATTCTTCTGACCTTGCATGGCACTAGCTTTGAGTTTAGTTCCATTCACTCTAACCCTGCATGCCAGTGCATTTTTATTTTTCAAAAGTAATGTGTGTCAACTAACTCTTCCCCCCAAACCTTAGATTATTCTTTCTAGTGCACTGTGGTATATCAAATGCTGGTAACGACAAGGGCATGAAAACATATAATATCTTCCAATTCGATCTCAAAGGTTATTTTTTAAAGCACAAAAGTTTTTAGAAAAAAAATGTCAGCTTCCATTGGTTATTATAACAGATGTCCCCTTGTGTCCTTGTGCTGGATCTTGCTGCATCCTTAAGTGAGAAGTCACATCAAAGTGTGATCCATTACAGCCTAGTGAATAGTTTCTAATGGTTTCAGTGTCATATAAATGCTCCAGGGCATACCCAGTTAATGTGTAAGCGTGTTTATCAAAGTACTGCCTGTGGGAGCTGTAATAACTTGGAGAGGCTGCTGGGTGGTCCCCTGGGGTTTGATGAGGGGACATGTCTGAATGCAGGTAGTCTTTAGCTAGCACCAAGCTAGATTTTGATATCCTGTCAGAATTGGGGCTGCTTATCCTAGACAGTGCTGTGGGGCTGTTGTCATAGTCATTTTCATGTGGGCTCATAATCTTTCCGTCCCGTTGCTGGATGTGTTCACAGGGAGGAGTGTTGGCAACCATTGGGACACGGCAGACATCCCCTGCCAACTGCTGCTGAGGGTAGTTGGCAAAACAGATAGCATGCTTCTTCCCCGTGCCATTAATGGACACCAGTGGATCAGGGGTTGTTTTCCGCAGCTGTAGTCTGTTTTCTTCCTCTTTAATCATTTGCTGGGTGGCTCTTATTAGAGTTTCAATTTTACTGGGCTCATGTGGGCTGCTCTGATATTGCTCAGCACGGTATCGGTCACCTGATTCACTGGCAGAGCCAGGATCAGGAGAGCTAACAACACTGTCCTCATCCCAGTGTCCTCTCCCTAGGAAAGAGAGAAAGGGGAGAAGCATTGAGGTTGAAGGAGGCAAGCAATCTTGAAGAACAAGTACTCCAAATGTTATTTTACAAACAGAAAACAAAGACAGAGGCAAGTGACTCTTAACAAAGTAATGAAAAATGACCATGGTAGACCCCTTGTTTTTCAGTGACAAAGTCGAGTTTCCAGTGTCTACGTGTGGAAGAAATAATGCAGCTGAAAATATACAAAGAAGAGATCTAAGCACCTCAACGCAGACATTCAGTGCCATCTAAGATGGTCTAGGCTAACCAAGCATATGCATGAGCCCAGCAGATACAGCACCAACTCTACAGGAATTCTGTGTCTCATGGAGCAGCTAGAGGCCAAGGCAGGGTACCCTAGGACACATCAAAGTGCCCTTAATACAGATGCTCAGGCCCCTGATCCCGCACTATCTCTTTGCACCAGCAAAGTTTGAGTGAATTTGGACTGTGGTGAAAACAAAAATCTCAAGAAATTAAAAGTGTACGTGACTCTGCTGTGTCTTCTTAGCCCTTTTCAAGAGCTAAAACACAGACAAATACAGTATTGTGGAATAGTTTGTGGCCCCATTGTGACTTGATGCAGGTTATACCACAATAAATAGAAGTAATGATGCAGTTATTCTTCTTTAGAAGCGTAAGAACCCATAGCTGGTAGACAGGATTACTGGGAAAACATTATATCACACACAAATATTTACTGTAAAAATTTTAAGAATGGGAAACCTATATTTTGATGGATTATTTTAGTAGAAAATATTTTGTGAGGTTTTTTTGTGTTTTGTTTTGTTTTGTTTGTTTTTTGGTTTTTGGTTTTTGGTTTTGTTTTTTTTTTTAATGCTGGAATCTATCCTTAAAACCTTATACTCTGATTTTTGGGTCAGTTGCAATCTTTCAACTCTCAGCCTACCCTTTAGACTCAAGGACCTTTGAATCTATCCAAATCCAAGATCAGCCTTTTTCTGTGAATTTTTGCTCAGCTTCAGCCTCTGAAGACATGCTAATGCACTGAGGTTGCAACCTGCCAGACACCAAGCAAGGCTTCAGGTTTTGTGCTGAAAGGATGGAGAGACTCAAATTGACTAAAAGTTATAGCTGGGGAGAAATGTCTGAAACCAAAAGTAATGTTTATTTGAATTACCAATTTTAAATAAAAGTAAACAGCAAAACTTACAGAATCTGATGATAACCAGGACAGAGCAAAGAAGTCATTTGGAGAAAAATTTCTCCAAATACTTTAAAGGTTTTTTTAATATCTAGCTTGGGTTTAGTTCTAACTAATTTTGTGCTAGATATATTCTATCCAAAGTACTTTGATATTAAGTCAAATAAATAACAGATTTCTATCGAGTGTATAAAATTGTTCCTATTTTTAAGATTATCCTTAAGATCCACCAATCAGATGTTCCCACCTTAATTTTACAGGCTAAAAAATATACAACAAAATTATATTTTGCTGCATATAAGCCAGACTGTCAAACTCAAATTGAACTGCAAGTATTTCTCATCTCCATAGGTGCAATGTCTGAGACAAGGACATGCATCGAGAGTCTCATTTGCTGCCTCTCACATAAACAGCTGCATGCTTATGTCATGTTGCTTTATCTGACATGGTGCCACTTCTGAAAAACCTTGTCTCTTACCATGAATCCTGTGCACTGACGTTATGTGGGGCATGCTGTTTTCATATGCTTCTCTGCTCTCAGGGGACGACTTAGTCAGGGGCAATGCTGAACGAGAACCCCACCAGCTCTCCCTTCCCGGCTGTGGGGTGCCAAGGAAATACCGACCAGCTTCACATCTGCCTCCTTCACAGGCCTGAGTATGGAAGTGTCTGTCATCAGCCAGCCTGGAGTGATCAAGTGCAAAACCATAGCAGAGAGCACTGCGGTCTGAGTACTGTCTGTAGGCGCAGGAAACATCGTGGTGCTGGGAGCTCGGTCTGTCCGCAGGCTCCAGTAGCTGAGGAGAAGCTGTGTCTGTCAGGGGGCTCCCGCCCCACTGGCTCTCGTGGTCAGACTCAGATCTCTCAGTGTGAAATCCAGAATACTGCAAAACAGGAGAAGCAGCATGGAAATTACTGCGCCTGAGTGAAATCTGTGAGTAACTGCACTGAAAAGGCAGAGTATGTGTGTTATGGGGTGTTTTCTGTGAGCAAGCTCACACATCTGCACCTTCTGATTGGACTTCTAGTCCTTTCCTGTACAACACTGTAATGAGCCCGCAGATGACAGGACAGACCTCATGAAAGTCTAAAACATCCCATGTCAACCCTTAATAACCATCTCCTTTATGATGTGTAATATTAGGCTCTGCAACATCAATGTTGCGATTCAATATTTTTTTAATATGTCCAGGTTTTTCTTATTGCTTTGAAAGCCGGTGCTTTTGCTCAGCAATAGTGCTCCAGTGCTCCCTGGCAAAACGCTTCCAAAAGGGACTGAAATAACACCACTCCTGGAGCACCTTAACATATTAAACTGAAACTGAAGGTATTCAAAGTTCTTTTTCTAAGGGTTCCCTCTCTTTTCCTCATATTTTGTTGCTGATGTGTTTTTTTTTTCTTACAAAGAGTTGTATCTTGGAACTCTACCCTCCTAATATTAGGGAAAAGAAAGCTTCCTGTAGATTCTAGGACTACCAACACTACCACAGAGTAAAGCTCCAAAGTGATGGTAGATGAGTAAGAAGCCAAAAATGACAGCTCTGTTACAATGTGGGAACAAGGAAAATCCAGAAACTGTTTGCCAGAAAAGGCAATCTCTAGCCAAAGCAGGCAGA
Organism: Columba livia; assembly: GCF_036013475.1. Lineage (NCBI taxonomy): Eukaryota > Metazoa > Chordata > Aves > Columbiformes > Columbidae > Columba > Columba livia. The sequence goes on from NC_088604.1 coordinate 43,773,562, forward strand.
GTGGGCATTTTGGCAGCCCTGTTTAAGCAGGGCCTTCCCTACACAGAAGATGAAGTCAGCAGGTGGTTGGAAAAGCAGACAGAGTAGGAGCATGAGCGTTTGGTTAGAGAGAAGTAAGGGTTAAGTTAAATGTCACAAATTGCTAGATATTCATAACGAATGTTTCAAACTTGCAGATACTTTCTGGGGAAAAAGAAAAAAATGAAAAAAAAAAAAAAGGAAAGAAAGAAAGAAAGAAAGAAAGAAAGAAGGTTATTAAACCTCCTAGGATTTAGCTATCTCATTTTAAAATCTTTTTATTTATTGGAACTGTCCAACTCCATGGAATATCTTTAAATCAATTTCACCCACGATTATAGATTGGGATGAGACCAAAGCTGTACATGCTCACCTCTTCAGTACTGAACACTTGTGTCACAAATCAATGTATTACAATATGAAACCCTGGAATTCTCCCCTTCCATCACTCACCTTCCAGATGCCCACTCTGTCTTTTCTTTTAATAGGCATTAGGCCTCTGTCTCCTGAAAACATAAGTTTACCTTCCTTTTCATTAGATTGAGTTGCTATGAAACTCCTCATTATCAGCCTAGATCAAGGTTTTGTGCACTTACCAATTGAAAGTACTGACCAGATGTTTGACTTACAGAAACTTAAACCATCTGTGCAACATCAGTAGTGGAACTACTTCAGTTTTGGCATTTAATTGGGTATTTTTTCAGTATCCCAGTTCATATTTATGAACACTGTTTGTTAACGCAAGGGGTTATTTAAAGGTAAAAAGAAAGGGTCATGGCTTTGAGGAGCTCGATTATATTTTGTTATATAGTTGTCAGAAGAATACCCACAGGCAAAAAGCCTACCAAGTAGATATGGAGGAGGCCAGAAAGTTAGTACCACCATATTCAGCACAAAGTCTCAGAGATGAAAGGATAAATATGATTTTGCTTGGAGGTAAGATAGCTACAGAGCAACAAAAGAATTATATTAAATGTCAGTAACCCACTGTAAGTTAACTAGGAACTTTGTTCAGCCATCATAGTGTTATGTGACCAACTGTAAAGTCTGATTCTTCTATTATAATTTCAAATCTAATGCTTAGATCTGCTTAATCACGAAGATATCTTCGTAAGTATAAAGTGAATTATTGTAAACTTTTGACAAATATATTTAGATGAAATTAAGATTTCAATTAAAACTTTAAAATTATTAATAAAATTCTGACTCTTAAATTTTAGTTAAAAAGGAAATTCACAAAAAGAAAACTACTTCTGTACCTATTCTTAATTTCAGAATTATTTTAAGTGCTCTTTTTGAGTTTGATTTTTATAAACTAGATTTCCTCTTTTTTTTTTCAATCTTGAACCTGACCACAAGGATTCAATTGCACAGGCCTTCATGCACTTTTCTTAAAGAAAGGGAAAACATTTCAAAGGATACACGTTCAGTATATCAGAAATGCACCATGTAATGTCATATAACCGTTTAGCTAAGACCAACAATACTTCATGCATATTTGTACTTGATGTAAATGATGATTATTTGAGATTTGACCCGTAGCAGCTACGAGGCTATAGACAGAACTAAATTAACACAGTGAATTGCTTGTGGACCACTTTGTCTACTGTGGTTTGATATGGCTGCTTATTCTTAAGGTACAACATAAGCAAACATAGGCCAAGAATATGTCTAATTCCCTTTAAAGCTAATCACATCTCTATTTGGCATCACCAGGCCGCCTCTACCACTGCAGTCCTACCGCTGCCTCTTCTGGGAGTCTGATGTTGACAGGTGGAGACTCCAAATACGGGCATGCGTGACATGTTGACGGGGAGAAATGAAAGGATGATCAAAGATACTGCTTTGCTGAAACAGGAGTTGGAAACACTATCTCTCAAGTCAGAATTAGGCTCCCACATGTCAAGTGATGAAAGACCATAGAAAATGGAATCAGATTTAATGAAAATTATGATCAATTAAAATTAATGAAAATACATACATCTTTTTAATCCAAATCCTTCCTCACCAGAAGTGTTTTCCTTGCTGCTAATTTTTGCCTTCTGACTCCTATCAGGCAGAAATTATTATTTTTGCATTTTTTTGACAAAGTTCAACCAGCAGACAGAAGTTAAACATGATAAAGAACTTCAGACAGGCAACATCTGAAATCACTTCAGGTGATTTCTGAATTGTCTTCTGGCATAAACAACAACAATAAATGAGTTAAATTGTCCTCCAGCTGGTTTATGGAAACAGAATTGCCACCTCCAGATGCAGAAATGTCTTCCAGGCTGCTAATCCAGTGTACCATCGCAGTGAGAGTACAAGAGCAGGATTAGCACTGACAGAGAAAAGGGTTATAGGCCATCATTGATGCTCTTTTCACTCGAAACAAAACAAAACAAAACAAAATCCACAAAACAAACAAAAACTTCAGGAGAGCTGAATTGGCAGGGAAATAGGAAAATATCAATTCCACACCTAAGAAAAGCTTATTTTATGAAAGCCCATGGACAGCTGACAGTGGTAGTATTTTGGGGGTGATTTTCTTTTTCCTGACCTTTCATTCCTGCAGGTGTCCCGCTGGCTTGAGCTCTCATCCTGTCGTATGCAGCAACATCAGTCTGCTCTACACACCATGCCAGATGCTCAAACAATAGATGTTATAGAGATCTGATTTTTCTGGCAGCCTACTCAGGTTTTTATCATTATAAACATTAAATATATGGTGAAACCCTCTCAGAGCCCTCTTTTCCATGAAAAACTTTCACTACATCAGCATCAGCAGCTTTCCTCTTGATTTGTGTCTTAGCCATGAGAAAAAACATCACAGATGCAGGCTGCATTGTACTAAGAACATATGCATGCTTTTAAATCACTTTTATCTTACTTTTTACTAATGTAATCCTGAAATGTAAAATATGTTCTTTTTGCATTCACTGTTATAGGCAGAACAGATGGTGAAAGGCTTAGATTAAAGTAATACAGCATGTCCATTAAAATAACCCCCACTGCTGGTGACTCTTCACTAGATCAGGAGTTATGTTTACTATAAAAAGAGGGGTTTGCTTTGCTTTTGAATACACTGGAAGTTGCCAAAGCTTTAGCCTACGGGAAGAAATAAATGAAAACAGTAATAATAATAATACTAAAAAGTTGACTAGAATTCAGCCTGATTCTGTGATCTTTACCCCATTGTGTGATATTGCAGAATTAATCCAGATTATCTGTTTAGAGGAGCTGTAAAATCTATTTACCTCCAAAACCAGGTGGATTAATATATACCTACTAGAGAAGGGTCTTAATTCCAAAAATTCATGCATGCTGTAACACACACCAAAGCTCTTGTGTACATCCTTACTTGTATGCATGTGTTCATTTTATATACACATAACCTTTATTCAAGAACAAGGTGAGATATGAAGCAATAAACATTTACCCAGATCTGACCATAAAATGTTTCCATTAGAGGCAGACTATAGACAATTTAAAATATTTTTTTAAACAATTGTAATTAATGAGAGATTAAACTCCAAAGTAGTTCAGATGATCACAATTAAAACGTTTTTCCAGTCTTGTTATTATTTCCTGTGTATAGAATAAATGAGGTCCAGGGCTAGCTTTTGGGAACACAAAATAAATTAGGTCCAGGGATAGATGCTGAGAGCCCCTCACAGTGATTATTATTACGGAGGAAGACTACAGGCATCTTTTAAACCAACTCAGAACTTTCGTTTTATGCAAATCTCTCTTAAGTCTTCATTTTTCTCATTTTTTCACCTCCTCTTTCAGCTCTCCACCTCTCTGGTGTCTCTTCAGAACTAGAAGATCACTGTTCAATGTGTTTGGGCAGGTCCTATAGCTTCCTCATGAATTTTGGGTTGCCCTCCTCTCTGTTTGACCTTCCCTTGGCCTGGGACTGGCTTCACAAAACTCACCAGCACTTTAGTACAGCCCACTGTACTAAAGTCATTCTGTTAATCAGATGTGGACCAACACCGCCAATTTAACAAACTCAGTTTTTCCTTGAACAATCTACAAGTGCTGTACTACATTATGTCTGCTTTTTCATAAGATTTGAGAAAAAAAAAAAAAGCATTAACACTGTCTTTGACCAAAACATCCATTTTTTTTTGCCCTAGTATTAAACAAACAGCTGAAACTTATTATCATGGTTTTCTTACAATTCACATCTCATGTATCTATCCTAGGGGCACAGAGCTGGCAAGGGAGAGGGTTCTCAGTCAACACCCAATAAAGCACATGATTCCCTTTTCTCTTCAAGAGTGAAACAAAGTAAATACTAAGGAGAAAGAAATTCAAAAGAAAGTAGATATATTTTAAATCTCCTACGTGCCCTTAACTTTAAGAAATACTTTGCCCACTGCCATTATTTTACTGACAAACTTCCTGCTTCCTTCCTCCACCAAAACCCAGGCTCACTTGTAAGCCAAAATCCATGCCTCCACTTTTCTACTGTGGCTTTTGAGTCACACTCTAATTCTCAGGAACTGACTAGCAAATTACATGGACTGGAGACTGAGGGACACAGGCCATACCACCTGCTGCATGTTCTTCAAAACAGCTTTTCTCAGTCTTTCAACAGTTTATTCAGTGGTGGAGAAGGATGAGAGGGATGCAAAGCCAAGCTGCCAGCGTTGCTTGTGGTGATGTGCTACAATGAATGGAATGACCATTTTTCAAGATACTGGCAACTAGCACGGCTGCTTCTTTTTGAATGATGAAATCTTTGACTTTACTACCAGGCAGCTGGTAATGACGATGCAAAATGAAACTGGAGACTAAACATCCCGAGCCTTCAGACAACAATCCCTGATAAACCAACAGTCTCAACACTGCACTAGGTCAGGTTTTTTTCCTGGTTGTGAAGAGATTAAGGAGGTACTGATGAAGGTCATACTTTCAGAAAGTGAATTGATGTGGGAGAATAACAGGTCTTCATTTGGGATTGTCCTGCTAGCAAATGAGGACTTCTGAAAGGACTGTATAAGGTGAGATTAAGAGAAATTTCAGTAAATCAAAGATGGCCACCTCAAAAGTCTGATTTAGAATTAATTAGAGATGTCTTTCCCAATGCTTTGAAGCAGTTTCATTACAATTGCTTGGTGTACTGTGTTCAAAAGAAAAACTCTTCTTTAACAACCCACAGAAAAGTATGTGAACAAATTATTAAACAGCAAGAGGCATAACAACCTCTGGCAAAGTTAGATTCTTAAAATGAAGAATCCAAGTTCATATCTATGCACTTGGTTATTATTCCCTGTGTCAATAGCAGATGTCATTTAACTGAAAGTCTTAGCCTTGGTACTTTTGAGGGGAAAAAGAAAGAAAACAAGGGAGTGATGTAGACGGTTGGGATCATATTATACACTCTTAGTGGTCACTTTAGAAAACATTGTGCCTGCAGAGAAACTGTAGTCATCAAGGTCATTATTAGTTAAATATTGACCTGGACTCTTTAAAAATACATAGCTCTCCAATATTACATCATGAATGCACACATTTATATCCACTGTGTGGTGGCATAAGGTCAGTAAGACTTGCATCATTATTCACTAAACATAATGGTTATTTTGACAAAGAGAATTTATTTGAGCCAAAGGGCTGACAAAGTAAGCATGCACATTGTTTGCAGAAATCAGTTGCATAAACATATTAGGTAAGCTCCAGTTCAGAGAACAAATCAAGTCTGGTCCATTTGCCAAGCAGGGACATATTCCTTTCACATTAGGCCTGAAAATGAAATCTGGGAAATTAAAGTCTGCAGATGCCAATGGCCACCTTTTAATGCTTTCTCCCTTTCAAAGCTTTGTACATAGAAAAGCTTTCTTGTTCCAGTCCAGCAAGTTAGCTTATTGCTTTCCCTTCTCAAAACTCACTCTTCCTGACTAAGATTTCAGTACTAAACTGCTGTCAAACATCTGGCAGCTTTCTAGATATGTTGGAAATATTAAGGAGTAAGTAAGAAAAACCAAGCTTTCTCAAATGGCAAAACTCACAGTCCTCTCAAACCAAAGTATTTCAAAACCAACATTTTTGCTTGTCCTTTTGTCCACTCCTCATTAGCTCTGAGCCATGTGCTGTTGTTGATAAGTATTTATTATACATGCTGAAACATAAATGTTTCTAGCTTTTTAGAAACAGTTTAAAGAAACATATTCCTCTCTCAAGATCTTTAACCTTTCATCCTTTATTCCATTTGAGTAACGTGTTCTTTAGCCCATTTTAATTATTTGGGTAAAATAGCAGTCAAAATCAAGATATTAAAAAAGATTTAATTTTGTTTTTCAAAGACAACTACCTGTGGGTATGGTGATGTCCTTGATTTTGACTTTGTGCTCGAGAGGCGAGATTTGCTTCCCTTTCTATTATCCGTTATGGTCGGAGTTGAATTTGCGTATGAGAATGCCGGCTTGGTAGCAGTGACCTGATCCAGGGAGAGCTGTAGTCCTTTATATTCAGTATCCCTATATAAAAGGCAAAAGTGAAAAACAAACTCACTTTGTATCTTAATGGGAAACATTCCTTCCTTCTTAGTGGGGGGTGGAAACAAAAGATATTTTTAAGGAAAAATAATAAAACCATCCAGGGCAAGCCAGAATATCCCCCTATTACCTTTAAGTAGTATAGCTTACTAAAGAATAGCACTATTTTTATACTGAAAACATGATTGCTTTTTGCATCCAACTGTTATCATCCTGATCTACTTTCTTCAGTAATAAAAAACAATGGGATGGAAATTTCTGAGATTTATATTACAGTTCTGCTTTGGTCACATAGCTAAGCAGTATATAGGATACATTTTCCTCAAAACTCTTCTAACTGTACAACTACAAGCTTACCACATGTGTATATGTATGTGTGTGTGTTCATGCATATATGGGCATGCACATAACAGGCTACATAGATGACTAAATAAACTGAACAAATAATTTTTTAATGGAAAACACTTCATATTTAAAGTTGTATTTTTCTTTATTTACAAGGCTTGAGGCAAAATTTTTCAGGTGCAAATTTTTGAATTTTTCTTCTTCTATGCATTTTGTGTTTATTCCTCTATTTGGAGTTTCTTATAAGGAAAAAATTTTCCAGTCAGAGAAAACAAATAAATACAAATCTTGCAATTTAAATGGTCTGTCCCCCACTTGCAAAATACTAGAGGTTTTCTATGGGAAGCTAGATATAACAGCAGTTTGTGAAGTTGAGTGTTAGTTTCTTCAAATTGTCTAATAAATACATAAAAGTGAGGAAAAGTGGCATCATTCACAAAGCCTTGCTAAGCATAACAAGAGTCTGTGCATGAGACTGCACCCCTCTGCACACATCTGCATGTCTGCTGGTACTCAGGGGAGTAAGGAATGAGCTCTCCAGCTTTCATGTAGGCATACGGAACCTATTCTGACAATGATTTATTGAAAGAGAGCGAAGCAAGAGTTTCTTCCTGACCTGCCTACCTGGAGCAAAAGAGGAAGGATTCATGGCTTTTCTCTTCCTTTGTGTTAATCACCAAAGTAGGAAAGCATGGGAAGAATGTTTCTCTTATGCAGTCAAGGAGGCAAACATATTCATTCACACATTACCCCATACTCCATTCAAAATCTAAAGACTCATCCTTAATGAATTATATTAATAATAAATTGTTCACTCAACTTTAGCAACAATATCTTGCTGTATATTCACACATATATTGATGTAAGCCATGACAGTCTAACATTTTTTTAGAATGTGACTGCACCATAACCTGAGCATATCACAGCTTAGTACACTGAAATAATTTCAGATAAAAGTCAGAGGCAGAGGATAAACTTGATAAATCACTGAAACAAATTAAATATGATTAATCTTTGAACAGACACAGACAAACCTGCAGAACAGACAAATTAATTTATGCCAGTTCTACACATTTTTTTTCACCTGACAAACAATTAAGTTGTTGATTGAAGAGGCTGAAGATTTTTTTGCAATGCAGACAATGTGTATGTATCCATGTATACATAACACATGAAAACAAATCACTGACTTCACAAATGCTGACTACACTGCTTCCAGTCCATAGCAGAGAGAGATTGGCCAAGTATCATCAATGTTTTGTAATACAAAATTACTTCTTAGTGAAGTCATTTCTTCAAATTTTGGCTTTAATAGAGACAGGCCTCTGCTATAATATTTGCATTTCAAATATTCTGCCTGCAGTGAAAGCATCTGAGTATTGGGATTTGCTTTGACCTATTTGACAGGTAAGGCCCATCCACATATTTTGCAAACATCAATCTTTCCTGTGGTTATCCTCAGAATTTCCATCCAGACACCTTGATTTGACATGTGAAGTATCTGTCTCCATAATTGAGTCTTACAAAATTACCTTGATGTTATGCAAAACATCAGAAACAAAGGATGTCAAGAAATCTTCATATTTAATTACTACAGTAGCATGAGATATTATCAATAGTCCTGAAAAAAAACTATCAGTCTCATCCTGATATATACATTTCTCCTTATCATTTGATTGTAAGAAAAGGAAAGGTCCTCTGGCTCCAGTGTCAGATGCAGAAAGTGTTGCCTCCAGAAAATAAAATTAATCAAAACTAAGTAGATAAGTTGTTCACAGCCGTAGAAAAATGAGGAGGTTCTGTTTTGGTTTGGAATGTCCCAATTATTTTGACTCCCTGTTTGCTAGAGAACCCAAAGCTCAGTGCTCCTGCCATTACCTCACCATCTCTGGTGTATGCCACCCTATAACACTCTTCTGCTTTCTCATGGCACTGGAAGCATTTTAAAAAATTGGATGAAACAGCATCCCAGTATTCAGACCATCACTCCAACACTACTTAACTGTGTAAGCCAGGCATTCAAACCCTACAGACTACACTGTACAATGCCTGTAGGTCATGGGAATCTGGAAAAACTCAGGCAAACCAGGCTATCCAAAAGCTTACCTGCCATTATGTGCCACTTTTCTGAGTACTTGCTGAGGAGTCATCCTTCCAGGACACCACACATTAAAATAAATACCACAAGCTGGTATTTGCAGCCAATTGCTTATACAATAACATCATTAAGGAAAGGGTAAGAAAAACATTATCTGAAGTTCCTGTTGCTGAATGCAAAGTTCTCATTTAGAAAAAGAGCATATCTGCACTCTCCTTGAAGATGAAACACCTGGACTTTTCTGCATCACTAAGGCATGATTCAACACCATCTCAACCCTACCCTAGCACATCTACACTTCAGAAGAGCCAATAGTAACAGACCAAAATAAATACCAGAAGTTAAAAAAAAAAGGGGGGAGGAGAGAAGGAGGGTGGGGGCAAAGAAAACATGGAGGAAGGGTCTTGTGGTCTCAATGTCAGATGCAGAAGATGTTCCACCAAGAAATGAAGATGTTTGAGTATAACCATACGCACTGTGAGGCAAAGAAGGAAGCAGGGCTCCTAGTGGTACACAAACTACAGATGGAAATTCTCACAACTTCTTGGAGTAATTTATAAAACTTCCATCAACCATGGAAGTGCAATCTCCAGATTCCTGTCTCAGACAACTGAATCTTCTATTACACAGTCCCAGCAACATGGTAGTACTTCATTTTTTGTTCCACATGTAATTCAAAAAAAGGTGGTGGATATGAACCTCTTCCTCTAAGGTCCTCATCTTCAGGATCCCACAGGGATCCCTGCAGTCTACATCCATCTACATGAGACTGCTGAGAGAGAGAGAGTGATATGGCATGTCTTCAATTGCTAACAGTATGTTACTGACAATCTACTATTTATCTCATTTTCTGATGCAACTATCATCACTATAAAACATCAGAATAACTACAGGAAATTAGCTCTTAAATGAAGAACAGATGGATCAAACTGAATCCAGACAAGACCAAAGTGATGCTTCTTTCCAAAGGGAAACACATTGAAGACCTCCACCTTTTCATGATGGGAAACAGCCATTCTTTCCACAGTTGGATGAAAATTCTGGGTCCTCTTTGACTCCTCAAAAACCTTGAATGCATATGCTTTTGGTAGCATATGCTTCCAAAAATGTATTCTTTCTCCTCTATCTTGTCCCTCTCCCTCATATGAGAATCTGGCCTGTATGGTTAATGTATCAGGCACCTACAGACTGGGTTACCATGCTTTACTCTAAGTGAAATCAGAAGACAAAGCATAAAATCCTCTTGCTACAACATGCTGCTTCCCATTTTCTTCTCAGATCTAACTCCCAGAAGCATTTCCACTCTGTCCCATGTCTCTGGTTCTTCCAGTGACCACTATAAAGCCTGAGTCTAATTTTGGAAGCACTTATGGATGTACTAGAGCTAGCATCACGAAAAAAAACAAGGATTGATAGCTGTACCAACTGCACTTGTCTGCAATAAAGCAATTGAAAGTTGAGTACAAAGCATTCTTTACTAAAGGGATCTAGCTATAGAAAGCTGCATAGACTAAGGATAAACTTTGAAGCAGAAGAACACTTGGAAGAGGAAGCCAATCTGTTTATACATGACTCAGATGCCAGCTGGATCTGCAACACTTGTGTGAAGAGTTCTCACAATTCAGCCTTAGGAGACATTTTCTGCCTACTACTATTGCCAAAATTTACAACATGAAACATGGTGGCAACAGCCTGTCTAACGAAATGACTCATTAGCAGATAGACCCAAAAAAGAACAGTTAGGGTAGTATCAAAGCACCACAAAGCCTAAATTCTCAGCAAACAGCAGAGCCAAATATGGCACTGAGCCTGTGGATAGAGCTCACCATGAAACAGAAAAAAAAAAAAAAAAAAGATTTTATACAGCCTTTTTGAAGGAAAAAACATGAGGAAAGGGTGAGTCAGCATTACTACAAATAATGTTGGGAAGACTGGAATTAGTGACAGACACCCAGTGGGCACAGGGTGGCCCAAGACAAACTAAAACTGTACACACAAGCTGGTCTTTTTTGTAGTTGCGTTTTTTCAAGTAATAGGCTGAAGTTAATGAAAATCAGAAAACTAGAGTGAGGCTAGACATTAATATTAGACAGCTAAAAGCACAAATACTACTGAAGATATTAAGATTCCCTACTTAAAGACAGTTTTGGCTATGGAACGGAAGAGAACTTAAGCCCTGAAAAATGCTTTCAAACAGAAAGAGCAGCTCAACAGGATGTATTCAGAGGAAGCAGTAAAGTAATGACATCCATTAGTGAAGAATAAATATCCAGATTCAACCAACAGAACTTAAGAAGGACAATCAGGCTCATGAATAGAGATTTACAGCCATACAGCCATCTACAGCCATAAGCAGGATAACGTTCAAAACAAGAAAACCTTTAGAAAAGAAGAAGAAGTTCTCAGTCCATAGAAACCTCTGAAAAAGCCATAAGAAAGAGCATCTTTTTACACTAATGCCACAACATACCAGAAGGGAAGAAAAAGCTATACATGCAGTGACTGAGAATACATGGATGACCAACAGAGAGGCAAATGTTTACAGTGTATTTATTTCCATCAAAAGACACTAAATTTAGACACCTTAAAGAAGTTTCACAGAAATTAAATTTTTGTATGTGGAGTTACAGCATTGGATTAGAAATGCATTTCAGTTCATTCTCTCCAGCAGCAACCAAAATATCAGTATACAACTGGAAACAGATCTTACACTTTTTCTTAGGTATTTTTCAACTGATAGTCTGATCAATATGCAATGATCACACTGTCACTGGAAATTGCAGTAAATAAAGAATAAAGAGGCATCATGTGACCACCTAAACCTGACAAACACTTGATAACCTACAGCCACGTCATTCCTTACACAAAGTAATTAACAAGCTGAAAGTAAAAGCATTAGGTGACCTTAATGCAGCAGGTTCTTACATAATAGGTAAAACCATTCACACAACTGAAGCAAAATGAGAAGCATTGTTCATGCAAAAGAAAACATAGTGTAATTTTAATCAGTTGCACTATTATTTCTATTGAACCAAACTGACGGGAGTATATGGTCATCATTTCCTCTAGTTTTACATGCAAAATATATGAAAAGGGTAATATGCACTCTGCATTTCTTTTAGCTAAAAATCAGAAAAATTATATTTGTCAGATTTTCTGCTGGTCTAACAGAACATAGAATAGAAATTATGAGATTAAACTAAAGGTGTTAATGTCATTAATGTTGAGTCTATTTTGCTGAGCTGTTGCAATTCAGTTAAAATCATCCATGAAGGTGGTAGAAGTCTGGCACATGCTCATGCATGTCTAACCACAATACTGTAATATATAATTCTTCTACTTTTAAACAATGCCTGCAAGTTTTAACATTTCCACACTCCAGCTCATGCAATGCTAACAGAGCGCCATTTAGCAAATTAGTGAAAAGAGAACAGATTCTGGTTGTTTGTCATCTTCATGGCTTTCTAAATCAGCAGATGGTACAACAAAACAGACAATTTCCTCATCTGCTCTGTCCTCTGTTCATGTACAATGTGTCTCAGAAATGTTTACAAAGGCCTCAGTCTGCTCACGAGACTTGTCAGGAGGAGCGTATGCAATCCCTTTCACATCTTCCAGAACCAGTCAAAATAAGGAAGTTTCACTCAGCTCATACAGGAAACCAAGTTTCAGGACAAAGTGAGAAAAAAGTTGTCGAACCTTGCTGCTTGTTATGAAACTACACTGATGTTCAGTTGTGTGACCTCAGAGATACTCCCCGTTTTCCCATTAGTTCTTGGAATGATGTTGGTAATCCTCCTTTCTAAAACTTCTGGAGTCCCATATAGGCCTGACCTACTGCTCACCGAAGTAATTGGAAAGACCCTCCAGAAACCTTTCAAGTGGTTGTTTATCATTAGTACACTTGATGGGTAAGCAATGCATCTACTTGGAGAAGTATGAGATCTGTATATTGGATCCCTTCACTAAGTTCCAGGCACTCATTTATCTCCACAAATAGCATCAGCAACAGTAGCTGTTTACATCTTGTTGAGTCAAATTTTACAGCCATGAGATCCGCATACATGCTATCAGGTTTCTGTAGTTTCTTTTTAAGACAGAGCAATCCAAATGAGAAAGTTTAGTTAAATGATTTGATACATTCAGGAAAATTTAAGCACAAAGTTTTCTAGATGAACTATTTAACACAAACATCTGGTGATATCCTCTAGACAACTACGGTAAGAGAAATTTTATCATCTGTTCACTGATAGGTTTCTCATCTCAGAATGCAGTCATGTAACTATCAGTTGGAGCTAAATAAAACATCCTGGCCTCTAGATAATCACAGTGTGGCAGAGTTTTCAGCAATCTGAAAGTACAGTTTGTCATTCCCAATGACATGTCTAGCCATTTCTGGCTCCAAAATGAGCCCTTTGTACACTGTATTTGTCTTTATTTACTAGATCTGCTAGATGAAAATATGTACTGGGGATTTATTGTTGTTCATGAATAAAATGCCTAAGATATTCTAGGTTGACTATACATAAATATAATTACCACATTTAGTTACAGATAGCAATGAAAAAAAATCTTTAAATAAAGCAAATATTATTACCTGAGTTCAATTATGTAACATTTATTTATACTGGGAGTGCTTTCCTTCAAATGCAAGGTGCCTAGGAGCACAATTCTCTAGAACTCATGTTCGATGTATATTCAGTGCTTGCCAAGTTAAATGGAGAAATATATTTGAAAGGAGTTCATAAATGTTTGTTTTTGTTAGATTCTGCCTGGTAATGAGAAATGTGGGTTATAGAAACATGGCTGCAATGCTTTTTTTCTTTTTTTTCAATTGTCACCAAATAGTTAAGAATACTTTATCTGAAGGCATCCTAAATCATATAGAACTTCATGACTCACATCCATTCCATCAGCCTTTATTAAATCATTATGTGACTTCTTTTTACGCATTTGGGGTTTTCCATTACTTTAAATTCACCTGCACATTCAAAATAATATTTCTGAATAAACCACAGGTCTGTTAAATGAGACTTTAAAAGTCTAATTTTTTTCTTCCACCTACTCCTTTTCAACCACTCCATAAAAACCCATGTCACCTCAGTGCATCAGCAATTACATGTACACAGCAACCCTTTAGGAATTAATGTCATATAAACATGAGTTCTCACATGTCCATGTAAGATAGTTTCTGTTTCCCAAAAAGCCTGACTGACAGCAGTGCAACAGATTGCTGTTATACAGGGCATATTTTCCCATCTCAGACTACTTAATATTTTTACATGTTAAAAATATACCTTGAATATCACTGACATCTTTGAGACATCGATCTAGTAACCAAGTGGTCTGGATTCAATTCTCAGCCCTCCCACAGACTACTGGTGCCACACTGGACAAATCATGTATCACAGGATTTCAGCAAGCACTTGGCACTCGCTTGAGCTTAACCTCAATGCAGCCAGTGTGACTTCTAGTTTTGGTAGGGTCAAATTTACCCCAGCATGGATCACCCCTAACTTAGCTTTGCTGAATATTAGCTCTGAAAGGGAGGAGAACAATATATCCTTGCAAGAAACACTTCTTTTGTGAAATATCTTTGTCTATCTCGCCTATTAAATCTTTTTGTTGGAAGGAACAATCTCCCGCTATCCACGCATATGATAGCTGATGTTACTAAGCTAACAGTCCCTGGCTGCACATCTGCCACAGATAAAAAAATACATTTCCCAGGACCAGTGCTCATGTCACTATTGGTGCGAAGCATGTTTTTATTATTTCAGGATCTTAATGTATTCAACGCAAATGTTTTTAACTATGTCCCATACAATTTATCCTTGATTAAACCTCTTCTGGATAGTTAATCATTAATGAGTTCTTTACAGTTGCTGTGCAAACAGTTCATTCATGCCTATGAGATATCAAATTTCACAGACGTGTTCTTTAATTGGATTCATTTATTTCTAATCTGCTTAAGCCCTCACTACTGTAATGCTTGACTAAATATACATTAAACTCACTTATTTAAACTGCTAAAATAAATTTGAGATGTATTCTATGAATAAAAATACTTGATTGAATACATGTAATATCGTTGTTATTGTGTACCTAACCAAGCTGAAATTATTAGAAATAGCACACTAGATAGCTATATGATATGCTTGAATAAAAGCATTTGAGACATTGCTGCTGAATTTTTAGCAGCTATTAAAAAATAACAGGTTTCTAAAGGATTCCTATAGCACATTAAGGTAGGTAATAAGGAGAACCAAAAGGAGGTCTTCATGGTTTACATGAAGGATGTTGGGTATTTTCATTTTAAAATCTGTGCACTTTTTTAGACATTAGATTCTCATACCAGTTCTGTCCCCTCGTGGCAAGGAAAAGGGCTAAAACAGCTGCCAAGATACTTCAAAGATTTTACTGTTCTATGTTTTGTAAGTAACAGTAACTGAAGAGTTGGCACAAAATTGGATATAAGTCCTGTTTCTGGGTATTTAAAAGCCACAAAAGACAGTTACGTAGCTACGGACACCAAGTTATTAGGCGCATTTACAACACTCACCTCTACGGGGTTTAAGTATGACCTTTAAAACCTAGTTCCAGGTTATTCTCTCTGAAATTTGTAGCCTTAAACACCATCTTGGTGAAGAACCCTTTAATTTCTATGTCTCACTGCTTACACTAAGTTTCACAAAAGAATAACGCATTACATTGCTGTGTTATAACTGATAACACAGACTACTCTGAGTGTAAGAAAATGCACATCATTGCATACTTATGCAGCAAATTAGGATTATACCTTATGCTGCATACAAACCCCTCATGCACTGACACCTCAAATATCATGTATTCTGACAACTCATTCTGAAAATGTGAATAAGCTCAGAGTGGGACAGCAAGGATGGTGGATTTGGAATGTCTTCTCTATGAGGAATAATTAAGGAGACTCCTCAGGATAAAAAATAGGTGACTGGGAGAATAAAATAAGATCTGCAACTTATGAGCAACACAGAGAAAATGAGTAGGAAGGAGTTGTTCACTTTTTCTTCTAACACAGAAAGTATGGTCTGTGAAAGGAATGAAAAGGTGATACTTTCACAACAAAAAGAGGCCTTTCTTACCGCATTTACTTAGGCTTGGCAAAAGCTCACATAGTTTCAAAAAGTAAACAGATGAATTTGTGGAGAAAAATAAACCACAAAATATTGACATGAATACATTCAAAGATCTCCTCTCTTCTTAGGGAGTCATTTGAACTTCTTGAAGACTGAGAGAAAGTGCTGGGGAAGCATTACTGCATGCTTGTCCTATTTTTAAACTCTTTCCAAAGTATTCGCTATGGTCACTACTAGTATGCGTCTGATCCTGTATAGCTGTTCTAATATTACACTCTACACCAGAGTAGTTAAGCAATTTCATACTTCAGTTCCTTTGAAACTGTGCAGTGAAGAGTGATCCTGACAATTTGCTGTTATTTCTTTTAATAATTTACTGTAAAAGTTAATTTATTGATATTTCAGATTTTATCAACTCATCCATGTTCCGCATAATTAAAGCTTTTCTAGTGACAATCTTCCTAAGATCATAAGGTGAACACTTCAAAAAATTAGTTAGCTTTTCTGTGATGACTTTCTGGATAAGCTTCTGTGATCTGGTAATAGTTCATTTGAGAAAAACAATTATGTGCTTCAAAAATGGTTTATTGTTTGTTCTGTTTGTTCCTCTATGGGAAATTTCCTATGTGCATGCCTCATAACATACTTGTCCATCATTCCAGCTTGTTTTTTCTGATCAGCTGTGCCCCATGGTGAAGAGACACATTGAGTCCAAAAGGATTCATGGCCTTTCTCTGGTGAGGATGTCTCACTACAATAGATCACTTTCTCTTTCATTAGATTAGTCCTTTCTACTTGTAAGACTTTCACCTTCTTCAGAAGAAGCAATTTTTTTCTACACAATTCCATTGTCTAAAGTTCCTCAACTTTGGCCAAGGGGCAGCATTTTGTCTCAAAGAGCCATCATGTGCCATTATCTGCCACAAAGCAAACAACCACTGTGATACTTAATAAATGCTTTTTGACTGACACTTGTCTTACTTGATTTTTAGAGGAAGTAAGAGAAGGAAGAAGGACAAAGACTTGTATGTGGTTTTGGTATTGGGAAGAATGTCTTTTGGGTTTTTTTTACAAATCAATATATCTACCTTCTCATTTCTTTGTTTGTACTTGAGTTATACTGCCTTTTAGCTCCTTCCCACCTACAGCCAAACATCCACTGCAGCCATGTCCCACTCACATTACTTGCCAGCTGGATCTAAGGCTCTGTTCTTATCACACTCAGGCTTGGCCATCCAGCTTTGATAGACGTACAATGTATAAAGTGCTTATGTTGATAAACCAAGAGACAAATAGCAAGAAAAAACAATGTCATAAGGCTATTAGATAACACATAATACTCCATTTTATTTGATATTTTCCTGCTAAACACTGATTCTGTCTCCTCAAAGTATACATTATATGCTGTTATATTTCTTAAGTGGGTCCATTAAATGTTAAAATTGATATAAGACAACCTGCTTGGCTGCCTGGACCCTGTGGGCCACAGAGTGAGTTAAACTACTACACAATGCACAACTACTGTTGACCCCACACCTTCTAGCAAATTCAGAAGAGAGAATTTTTTAATGGTAGTTAATGCTTTTTGATAATACTCCTAACAACATTTCTTGATTAATGTAGAGTTCCAGAAACACATGCCCATGTCAAAATACAGCTTATGAAACTGAAGAATAAACATCCAGTGGGTTGAATGGTTATAAGTAGCTAAATCCTTACTAGGCATATCTAAAATTTCTCCACAAATAAATAAAAATAATCAAATATAACACAATAACACCTACTAAAATCTTATTTAGAAATGTCTGGCTAGTACCTTTGCCCTCTTGGACCTTGCTTGGATCAGGGCAGGAAGGGGCCTTCGCTGGCTTTAGCCAGTCTGTTGTCACTGCTTCATGTGCACATTTACCAAGGGTTTCCAGATGCCTGGAAGTGTCTCTGATCAGACTGCACTATGTTCCCATAAAAATGTCCATGGTACTCATGCAGATCAATTCCACCGCAAACCTTGGACTATCTAAGGACCAGCTGTCCTTGGATTGACACTACAGCTAATCTGCAGCTGAGCATTTGATTCGGTTTGTGCAATGTCTAGTATATCATAATGCATGAGATTTACTGTGCTTGTGGTGAATTCTGTAGCATGTACACAGCAACTCCAGGGTATCACACCTGTGCAAATGCTACTGTACACCTTCTCTCATACTGATTTCTTGAACTCACTAGATGTGATCATGGAAGACCTAATTGCATAGTCTCAAGTTAAGTTACACAGTCACACAGATAAGCAGTTTTCTTTGGACCGAAGCCATGTTCCCACCCCCATTGCTCCTTTCACGGACTAGAAAGCACTAAGGAGGCTGATCATCTTTCAGAAGATTACACTTTAACTCTCCTACTAGCAGTTTAGGACCAACAGAACTATTTGGGGGAAGCACTGTTTAGCAGTTTGGTTGCAAATGGGAGGATGCTATCAAGCTATTTGTCCCCAAATCCAGCCTTAATTTGAGCAAATACTCTACCGGGATATACCTCATGAAGCAGTCATTAAAGGTTATTATGTTGTTCTGTGTACAAAACAGTCTTCAGAAACAGCAAGAGAAAAAATAGTATGCAATTGCTTTGGGCGGATTTCAGTTAACTGAGGCCTAAGTCAGAGGGAGAGAGTTTCCTATAGCACCAGCCCAGTCTACCAGCTGCCAAACAGAGTACAGAAATTATAGAAAGCCACAGGCTACTTGGGAACCAGCTGCCTTCAGGACAGACTGTGCATGCTTGCTTCCTACCGACAGCCCAGATATAAGAATGCCGAACACTGGATGGGTTTAAAGATCTTCACTCTAGGTTATGTCAAAATATCCACACAATGCTAGGGATATAGCCAAACTTTAGTTAGCCAGGCATTTGAGTTTCCATAGTTGCACTGAAATAGCTGTGGATATAGTGGATAATAGCTGTTATTTTCAACATTGCTGCCCCAAGATTTATACACAGTGGTTTGTAGCTGAAAAACTACGGCTGTTCTTTATTAGGTCCCAATTCAACACAGTAACAAATGCATCCTTCAAGCCATCTCTGCTTGGCAAAGTGAAGGAATAGTCTTATTTATAAGTGTATGCCTAAGGGTAGGTTTTGTTTTGTTTTGTTTTTTCAAAACTGAATTCACTAGGATATAATCATGTACTGAAAGTTATGTCTGAGTACTTTTAGAGCCTGCCATGTGCTCAAGTGCTTTAGTAAATCAGGACTTCTGCGATTTAATTGCACTAAGTGGATGATAACAAAAGACAACAACAGGAATAAATCGTCTAACTGTGCTAAAGATCCTGTGATTGACTCCAGACTTCAGCCATCCCAAGCCTTCAGAAGGGTCAGACGTTCTACCCTTGTTCACACAGAGCCATGCCTGCCTCCATAAATAGTGTCATCAAAGTGGAAGGGGCTGCCTCTGAAGTAACCTACTGAGTACGAACATGTGTGCTGGAGCCTGGCCCACGCTGTAAAGTACAAAAGAGAGGTGAGGGAAGGAGGATTAGATTTTAAACAGATACTTGCCACTGTCGAATGGACAAAGGAGATGTATTTGTTAACACTTAATTTAGGTCATGTCTAAATGCCACGTTTGTGTGTGTATGAATATAAACTGGCAAGAACACCATAAAGTAGAGGGAAGAGATTACTTCAGAAGCAGTTTAGTAACTTATCACACCTGTTGTATCTCATGATAATTGCAGTGAAACAGCATGGGAATCCCAGCAGTCCTCAGACAAATCACAGAGCAATGAGAGCAAACATGAAACAGATTAAGGAAACAGAAGCAGAGCTAGTAAAATTGTAAACCTGCTTAAGGAACACACTGTTGCTGTTATGAGAGCAGGAGCCAGTTCAGCATCCAGTTTTGTATGGAGCATTGAGAGGGTGACAGCATAGAGGGTAGTCCTTTGGTAGCAGTTCAACTACTTGGCCTGCTTCTTCTGCACAGGATGGACAAGTTAAAAATGTCATGTGGTAAAACCAGCAGACACTCTCCCAACTGCCTTGCTTGTCTTCAGCATTCTGAACTACCACAGAGCAGTGAACATAACCCTGAACTCCATGACCTATGGTCTCACCACCTCTGTCATGTAGGAGGACCACTGAGGCTGGTCCCCAAAGGGATTGAAGCACCAAGCTGCTCTAGTGGTGTTCACAAGCCTCATTTGCGCCATTCCAAATGCTGAAAGGCAGAGTAAGGATAAAGTGTGAACAACCTCTCCAGGAGGAACAGCTGTGCTACAGTGCACAGCCCAGTGCTTCCACGGAAAGTGCAACCTGTGGCAGTTTACTTTAAAGTGTAAACTGTGTTATTCTAGGAGTAAGAGTCCCTGCAGTAGGCCATGTACCTTCCTTCCATGGAGTGAAGCAGACAGCTGGAGATAGCCATTGCTGCTACTGAGTGTGCCTCAACCCCAGACAATAATTTTACAAGATTCTAACTTGGTGTTGAGGAGAAGGGAGTTTCCAAAGACCTTGAACAACCAGCACACTGAATGGGAAAAGGAAGAAGTGGAAAGCATTTGAAGTCACTGTTCTTTCTTGGCGTAGAGACACTTATTTGCAATCCTGATTTTCACGCCATGCGAAACTATCAATATGCATGCATTTAAACTCATGACTTTTTTTTTTTTCTGTGGATCTGAGCTGCAGTCCTTTAACCCTTACTCTAGCAAATAAAACTTTCTTCATGTGCACAGTGACCACAGATTCTGGCTCTCAGTTTTAGTGCCTTGGCCATTACAGTCACCTGGTTTAAATACAAGCATAGAAATTTGCAGTGAATTAAACAAATGGTAGCTAAGAAATACCCTACATGAACAAAGAAGAACTGCAGAAACGTATTGTCGACACCTGGAAAGTCCTGTCTTGTATTTGCAAGAAATATATAAACAATGTTCCAGGGACACAAGTCTGTAATAAAAACTTATGACTAACAAACAGAATACCACACTAAATAGTTCAAGAGGAATCCTTTTATAATTTTTTTCTTTAAGGAATATGCTTCCCAAGCATTTTTATTGATTAAAACTATTCCTTCGTATATTTACATTGCAGATTACAATAGGCTTTCCAGTCTTAGATCAAACATATTAAGTAGGACCCAGTTCTGTGCACACTTATGCAAGTGCCAAAATTCCCATTCATACAGAAAAATAAATGAAAAGCAGCAGGTCAATTCTGATTCTACTGCTTACAACTATTCAAGGAAAAGTATATTATCCAGTTAAAGTCACTAAGCCTTGTCCTGAGTATTAAAGTTAGATGGCTAAGCTTACTCATACAACTAGTTCCAGTAAATATGTGAGTAATGGTGTTCAGGATTTCTTCTGCAAACAATAAGTCTCCCAGCATATTCACTATTCTACATGCTCAGTCACACACTTGAGAGATACAAAAGAACATGTATCTACTTCTGACTGAGAAGAGGATTCTGTGGCAGTTCAAAATAAGTTGATTTGAAAGAAATGCTTAGGAAAGGTGGGGCTGTAGATAAGGAAATACAGTTTGTGAATTCTTCCATTGACTAGGAAGAAAAAGAGATGAGACCTGATGGCCCTGAGACAGGCCAAAAAGAGGATGCTTATGAAAAGCTATGAACAGTAACAATGAAATTTTTTCAAATATATGGACAGAGCTTTGTTTCCACATGAAACACAAATTCTCCTAAAGCCCACTTAATATGCCAGGGAGGAATGTTTTTAAAGTCTGAGACATCACACAGAATGATATCACATTGCTTTGTACAATCCCTTTAAATCTGCTTGTACACAAAACTCTAAGTACTAACAATAATCTAATGATGAAGTGTGTAGATACAATTAACAGTTAATTTATTCTAAAGTGCATTTACCACATCATTAAGTAAAACATTCATCAATATGGCAGTTATTTTTAAAATAATCTTTCAAACAAATTGCATTCAATTTGTGCTTCTAATCAGCCAGTTACAAAGTGCAATGTGAAGAGATCAACTGGAACTATATCATACATGTATTATATCATCAGAACAGAGATTAGTCACAATTAGGTACCTAATCCAGGTTATCTGTATAAATTACCACTATTGCTGTTCTTTTAAATGGTAAAGGACAATGAAATGTATGTAGGAAAGCTTCCTTAGCTTTCTCTGGGGACAAATTATTATAATATTTGCTCGTGTTCAAAAAGTCAAAGGATTTGCACTTTGCATTATCCATTTGTTCAAAGGGAGGTTGTTTGCAATCTAAATATAAACTTCGGCAGTTGCATTCTCTATTAATTGACTCATACTTGAGTCCCTTTATGTGATAGACATGCACAGCTAATAATCAATGATGTGGCAAAACTGTGTGTACAGAACAAATAAGAAAAGAAACAAATATTCTGTGTCTGTACTCACATATGCCAGGCAAAATAAAAAGAAGAGCAAATATGTGTGCTTTAAAGCTGAAGACCTTAAAGGTCATTTATATTAATTTTGACAAGCTGCTATTTCACCAAAAAAAAAAAAACAAAACAAAACAAAAACAAAACAACAACAACAAAAAAACCCAACCTTTCATCTTGTCATCTTGTTCCTGAAATGCCCTTGCCACCATGCCTATTTACTTCAGTATATATACTTATTAAAATCATTTGTTCTCCATCCTAGAATTCACTTTGTCAAAGCCTGGGATTTACGGAAGATTAACATGACGTGTTTTTATTTTCCTAACTGGAAGGTGGGGGTCCTTTCTGCATAAAACCCCTTGTCATTCTTTCCATTTTCATCATCCATATCATCCCAGGGGAGATGGGAAGCTACAAGGTAAGAGAGTCTCACTCTTCCTGTTCAGCCTGCACTGAAAATGGTCATCCAGACCAGTTGGGCACTTGTGCCACTCGATACCTGTTCATTTCCAAAACATCAGAGCACTCAGGATTCTCTCAACAGTGAGAAAAATCTCCTTATCCCACAAACAAACAAAAAAAGCTCCCGGGAATTTTCCTGAATGAAGTGCTGTGAGAGGGGGCCAAGGACACAGCAGGTAAAAATCCTGCACCATATCTTCCAAAGCTTGTGCTATTTTCACTCCAACTCAGTGAAAAAGATGAACATTCCCTATACTCAAAGGAAAAGTGACAGGTATCCCACCTTTCAAGCTCCACCCTGCAATCCCAAACGTGACTCTTCATTATTTCAAAACACAAAACCACTAGTTTGCATCTTCTTTGCTTTCTCCTTGGTTTCCATGCACAAAAGTTGATGTGCCAAGGTTTGGCTTTGTCTCCCCTAAGCGTATTTTTCATAGCTGTGTTTATATCATGAGGAGGCTGCAGCAGGCAAATCAGTCCCTCTACCAGGAACAGCATCTGCCCGAGTGGCTCTGCCACGCACCCGATGTCAGGTGGGTGAAGCGTGGGAGGAACCTACAGCACACAGACATATCTCATCTGTTCCTGGTTTACTGGAGTAATCCAATGTCACCCTTAAGGAATTGCAGTAGCTATAGGATGTATACCGGAATAATATATCAAACACTTGCAATTTTTGACTGCTACAGGACCTTTATTCATCCCTCCTGGAGGAGAACCTACCTTGCATCAGCAGAAAACAGCAAGTCCTCATAACCTCTCATTTTCCCCTGTATTTTTACCACCTACCTTCCTCATTTGAGCAATAACGTGTTGACTTTGATTAGCTCATTAAGACAATTAAGCAGATTCTAGGTACGAGGAGTTCAACATCCTCTGCCGCAACTCGCCCACCACGCACTTTTCCCTAACAGCTCCCCTCCACCCCAGGTTACCCATTTCAGAGGCTGACCACAGCCAGCCGTTTAAAAGCCAGCCGTTTCTCTGCTTGCAAGCCCCTGGCACACAGCAAGGCCTATTCTTCCCATTTCTATTTCGGAACGCCAGGCTAGCCATAGGATGATAAAAATAAAAATTAAAATAAAAACGCAGTGGAAGCCACGCCCGTCCCCTGAACCCAGGGCAACAATTGTAGCAGTGGCAGCCCTGCAGCAGAAGCAAGCGGAACACGATCTCTTCTGCAACGCCCTAATGAAGAGCCAGGCAGGCTTAACGAGACCTCGAGGACTTGAGCATACCAAAACTAGGTTTTAATGCCGTGGCGGTGTCTGCATTGCAGCCGCCGGCAGCACATGACAGTTGCCGCAGCCAATGACGGACCTCCCAGCATTTAGCATCCGCATTTTAGCTGACCCGCCTCCCCGCCTCCCGGCCCGCTCGCCGCACTCGGGACATTATCGCAAAGAGCGCAAGGGGAGCCTTATACTGAGGCGTAACGAAGTCGCGCCGTGGTGTAACCTCATTCTCCAAGGGAAACCTTGAAAGAACTATAGTCCTACAGGCCAGCCTAGATGAAAACAGGTCCAAATATAACCTTGTTCTTAAAATCTATATAGGTGCACGAAAACATAAAGGCAAGTGCCTCCAGCGAAAAATCAGCTGACGCGGAGGAGCCGCGCTGTTTCGGCGGGGGGTGACAGGCGCCGGGGCTCCCCGAACCCTAATCCAGGTGGTGGGGAAACCCTGCCAGGGCGCAGAGCCTCGCTCGGTGGTGCGCGTAGGAGCTGGCCGCCCCCGCGGGAGGGCGCGAAAGGCGGATCTGGGCGCAGCTGGCTGTGGCCGTGCAAACGGACTGCGAACAAGCTGAGGCTGGTGTTCCCGGCCCCTCCGAGCCGCTGGTGGCCACCCCGGGCTGGGTTACACCCCGGCAAGTAGGGGACAGATCGAGCTGGGTCCCCAGCTGTCTTTAAGCACATCCGCTAGGAAGTTTCATTTCCAGTCAGGTCATTTGAGGTAGAGTTCCGGGACTGAAGTTCATTCTCTAAAGGAGAGGGAAAAAGCCGCTAATGTCAGGTGCTCGTAGAAAAACGGGTTCCTGGAGCAAAACCACTCTAGAATGCTAGTTGCCTTTGAGTTCCCTGTTAAGACACACTGACTTCTGTCTTTGCAGTTCCCTGTTCACCTAAGGCAAGTGCCTAGACTTCACTGAGAAGTACAAAAAGCGAAAAATAACAGAGAGGGAAAATGGACATACATATGTATGGAACGCATAAAATAGAGATGATGATGACTCTGCTAATCCGCATTCTGGCTGGGGAGAGCCAGATTATTTTCCCGCCGCGCCCCTTTTTAAAGGGATTTTCTTTAAAGAGGAATGACAGTGTAATCCCTACACCAAAGTGATGACACAAATACATGCTTTTTCCTGAAGGCTAAGAGCACGGTGCCCATTATCACCTTACAGTGCAGGCGCTATGATCTGCCATCCCTTTCCCATCCCACGAGCCGCGCCTGCACACCCGACCGGAGCCTTTGCCTCCGTAACGAGCCATTTGATTTTGGGAGGCACGTCTTAAACTCGGCTACAAAACCACTCACCACCTGTACATGCATGAAACCGGCAACGGCAAGACTGTGGTGCTGCCGTCGCCGCAGCTTTGGGAGAGGGCTGGGTTGTGTCCCTCAGATGCCTCAAACACCTACATTTGCCTCCAGAACAAAAAATGAGCAGCTGAACAGGGAGTATCCAGCCCCTAGCACCAACGAGGTACCGTCCATCTGACCAGCCAAACCATCCTAACGAAGCATCAGTACTGCCGCCAGCAGCTACTGCCAGGTCCAGCGGAAATGCTAACAATCACGATGATAAACACTTCAAGATAGTCCGGCCGAGCTTTCCCTCCTTCATTGGGCCTCTGTGTTTCAGTTCAAGCAGTGTAACCAGAGCACAACCTAGCAACCCCCAATTACAAGAAGGTGACTTGAGATAGACGGTATGTCAGCAGTCATTGCGATTAAAAAAAAAGAAATCTATTTTGTTTTATTTTTTCTAAAGTTTAACTGACCCCTCTGGTCACCAACTTTCTTTGTGGTTCACTGTAAGGATCGTTCTCCAAGAACAAAAAAGAAATCTCCGAGCTTTGATAGAGACTCTGGATGAAATTAAGAACTTCAAACCCCAGATTTTTGAAAAGAAAAACAGATGTCCTGTTTGTTGAGTATAAATAACTCCGTACGTGGTAACCTTTTTTTTTTTTTTTTTTTACGCTGCATTAAATTTTATTTAATGCTGTGTGCATTTAAACTGGAAAAAAATTGGGAGGCGGGGGAGCAGCTAAATGTGTGGGTGACAAACCTCTAAATCTTTTCCCCTCTCGAGAGAGAAAAAAACAGGCAGACGGGAAACCCTTCATCTAGATGAAAGTGTTCAGTGTGTTTCCTGGCAGACCTGGCGAGCCTTGCCCTGGTCAGTGGGGCAACGAGGGGCCTTAGCAGCCGTGCCTGGGGGAGAGGAGGGTGGAGGGAGCGGCCGCTAGGCCCGGCCCGCAGTGCGGGGCGCACAGGCAGGTGCTCACCGGGCTCCACTCGGCTCCGCTCGGCCCCGCGCAACTTGGAGCGGTCCCAGGACTGACTTACGTGAGGACATAGTTGACGCTGACGATGCAGTGCGGGCGGGAGGAGCGGCTGTTGTGCACGATGGTGGCGTAGCTCTGCACCCACACCCAGCCGCCGTGCTTGGCCAGGAAGCGGTAGTACTTGGTGGTCACTTGCCCTTTCACCAGCACTGCGGGGAGAAAGCGGGGAGAGGCCTCAGCGCAGCTGCTGCGTGCGGTGTGATGGGCCCTGGGAAGTGGGCGCACACCCTCCAGACCCCCCTGGGCGAGGAGAGGGACTGGGAACCCCTTAGCTTGACATCGGGAAGCAGCATGGGCCTGAACCCCCGTGGGCAAGGGTGGTGGGCACCCCAGGCACGGCCGATCTCATTCCGTGAGAGTCGCACCACTGGTTATCCCAGCCTGTTCGGGGAGGCAGGCTGAGTACACCAGAGGGTTGAATTCCCCCTCCCCCTCCCCAGCATATCGTCACGATATTTAATTCTACGAATCTGGCTTTGAGTTTTAGCTCTTCTCGCTACATTCTCTGTAAGGAAACTTACCGGAAATTAATATTCTTTTTATTCATCTATCCATGTATTAATGTCATCATGATATCAAAATAGAATAAAGAACAGCTCTCAAAATCGGGCTCACTAGATACACAGATAAGGTTTGTGAGACTTGGTGGAAATGTAACAAAAGTATTTGAATTTCGCTGGCATGTGTTTTTGGAGCAAGAAAAAAGGGTTTTTCCTAACCGGAATTTGAAGTGAACTGAGTGCCTGAGGTTTGTGCAGGGGAGTTCTTGTCCTACAACCAGAAGCTGAGGAGGGAAAAATAGCCTTTCACTGCTGCTCCCCTCCACCTCCCTCCTGCCTCCAGCTCGTAGTTCAGTCTCTAACGAACTGTTTCATTAAAATCTGATGTAGATTTTGTCTATTCTCCCCTCCAACGAGCTGGCTTTTCCCGTTCCGAGCTAACAAACCCAAAGTCCATCTGCAGAGGGAGAAGGCGGAGGGGGACTGGGGGGAAGGAGGGCCAGGGTCTCTACAAGAACAGCATTTCCTTACACAAGTGATGTGCGCATCGCAGGTGGAAAGTGTCGCAGCCGTGGACGTGGTGATAAAGAGTCTTCTCTATCAAGTCCTGGGGCTCGTAACCTGTTAGCTCAGCTACCCTGCAAGAGACACAAGTAGTAACTATCAACGGGTGAGAGGACAGGAGAAGAGGCCTGGGGGAGAAGAAGAGAGAGGCTAGGGGAATAGATTTGAAAACAACACCGGTTCTACCTGGAATCTAAGAATATGAGCTTCATGTCTAGGCTGGCCCGAAACATGAACATATTGCTGTGCAGCTTGATCTCCGTCACAGCGCTGGGTGGCAGCGAGTGGCCCACGGCGACCAAGCCAACGTTTTGGTAGCAGCCGTCGAAGGGGGACATGTCCAGGCTGTACTGGCGGATCTTCAGGTACCCGCTGCAGTGAATGACCTGCCGGAGACACGGGAAAGTCGGGGGCTGCCTAGTGGGGGGACGAGTGAGCAGTGACAGGCGTCCTTCCCGACCGAGGGGCCGCCGGGTGCCCTGAAACCGCTGCCCTGCACCACCGCTCCGGCAAAGCGGCGGCGACTGCAGGTTTTCTGCTTTTCTCTTTGGGTTGGGGTTGGTTTTGTTTTTTCCATGCAAGAGTTCAGCCCTCATCTAAGGCCCATTAAAGTCAATGAGACTTTTTTTTTTCCCACTGACTTAAGTGGTTTTTGGACCACCTCCTAACTACGCTGTTATTATTATTCTAAAAAGGAAAGAGGCGGAAGTGCCAACCCAGTTACAACTTTGTAATGAAGAGTGTATGCGTGTGAAAGAGTTTACATGTGTGCATGTCACATGTGTAAGATAGTCTATTATACAGATAGAGCAGGCACGATCCGCAGCCAGAAAGACGGAAATTTAGGTGTGTCTACTAAACGTATCTTTGCAGATGACTGATGTGTACTTCCACTCTTACTTCTCTATTATTAGCGTATTTCTTCCTGGAATAGTTTCAACAGATGTCCTTGTTCTACGGTACATCGTGGCACAACGCCTCCTTGGGTTATAGGTACCCACCACTCTCCGGCGCTGTGCAGCTGACACAAAAGCAAGGAGAAGGTAGGAGAGCAGGGGCTGTCTCCACCGAGAAGCTCTGAACAGTACCATGTGAAACAGGCGGACAAAGCCTTTAACTTGGAAAGCTGCCCCTGAAGCTGACGAGTTCCCCAATAAAGGAATAAATTAACCCAGGACTCCCATTGTGTCACCTAACAGCTTCCCAGACAGCCGGGGAACGTCAGTGGTTGTGCGACGTTCAGTTTAAAAAGCAAAATAACACAAAAGAAAACCCCACGGGGAGCTCGATTGCTTGGGTTTGTGGTTTGAGCTCTTTAACCTGAAACTCCGAGAGAAATTCTGGCTCTGGACCACATGAAAGACCACCGGACTGGGACAGCCCACGCGGGAAAAGGGCTTATCCCCACTCTTGTCCTCGTTTTCACCGCCCGCCGTTTTCACTGCTCCGCGTTGCCGGAGCAGGGGCGCAGGAAGGTGTAGCGGGGGGCGAGTGGGTCCTGTCTGTGGCCACGAACCTTGTAGCCCCCGCAGGTCAGGCCCGCGTTCCTCTTGGCCAGGACGCACTTCATCCTCAGGAAGAAGGACCTCTCGATCTCGTACTCTGGGAAGGGGAGAAAAGCAGAGGCGGGGTGAGCCGCGGGCTCCACCGCGCCTGCGCAGTCCATTCCGCGTCCGCACAGGTCACGCGTGGACGGAGGGCTCTATACTTTACCCTGCACGAAGTGCGAGTGATAAGGCTGGTGGGCTGTGAGCACGGCCGTCATCTCATCGTGGTCGGCGGGGTGGATGTACTCGTAAATGCTATTGCCGGTCAGCTCTACCTGCGAGAGATGAGGAGGAGGAGGAGGGGAAGGAAAGGGTTCAGCGCCGGCATTGCTCACTCTCCCCACACGCACCTCCACTGCCAGCCTGGGGGGGGAGGTGGGGCGGGGGAGCAGGCACAGTAGCTAGCGAGCCCCCCGCAGCGTACCTGTGACAAGCCCAGGTGCACCGAGGCGGTCTCCGAGATGTACATAATCTTGCCATCTGGAGCCACGACGAATATGAAACCGTCCAACGTCTGCAGGAAAGGTTTGGGGAGTGGGAAGTGTATATATATAAATAGACAGACAGATAGATCCACCCATGAAGACAGATCAATGAAATATCTGTCTCTTGGGTTTCTGTTAGCAAACAGTCATCCCTGTTCAGGCTGTGATCATTTAAAAAGTTGGGAAGAAAGGGACAAGTCCTGAACAAGAATCCCTCTAAAGGTTCTAGACACCTGGGATACAACCCGATTCTCAGATGGGCCGAGCTCAAAAGTAGTGCGAAGTGCCTGGGAAGTATTTAAGAAGAGCTACTGGGTACCCAATGATGAGTAGGGCCGTCCCAGAATTCCTGAATATTTCTGTCCCATTTCAAACGTCACTGGGGCTTTAGCACTTGGATACTTGCTAAGGAGACTTCAAGCTAGCAAGTATGATTTAAAACTCTCCCTAATGTAAACAAGGGACAAGATCAGGTATATTTCAGCAGATATAGATGGGACTTCTGGGTGTGCCGAGAGCAGAATAGACTCTCCAGAGGCCACACAAGCCCTCCAAATAATGCGTGGTGACGGTAACAGCTAATAATTCCTTAATATTTCAGCCAGGAGTGAGTTTTCAAATGTGTCCTACCTGGTTTGTGTCTATGCTCATTTCTGTGCCTGCTGAGCCCAGGACAGCCTCCTCCAACTTGTCCTTAAAGCCTCTCCCTGTCTCTACACCACCCTGAACTTCAGCATTTTGTCGAGACTTGTCACCTTGTTAAAAAGCCACGCTCCTGTTCTCTGGTCCCAGAAGACACACCGAGATATGGCGTGAACCCCTCGGTGCGGACCCTGTGTTGGCCAGCACTGGGGCTAAGGACCCGGAGGGACCAAACCACAGGCCCGTTAAAAGTCACAGCCCACAGCCTCATGACATTCTATCGCGACAGTTCGAATATCTGAAGTTTCCCCCTCTTTTTCTTTTTTTTCCTGAAACACTTGTACAGTTAAAAATTAGTCAAGGTGGCAATTAAAAGCTCAGAAGTGGGAATTATTTCTTTAATCATTAATACCATATGGCTGTCGTTTCCAGACCAGTACCTGCAAAAGATGGGATCCCAGTTCCCGTCCAACATTATCCAGCGGGCTAGTTCGGCTAGAGTGGCCCCAGGCTTCTCCAAGTCCTGTTTATTTAAGACACAGAAGAAAAGTAAGGTGAGATGAAAAAATGGCTAGTGTTATACTGGAGAGGAACTATTTTTTTCTTTTTTTTTTTTTTTTTGCTTGTGTTCTCTCTAAAACATGCATACTTATAACCTTTGGAAAACTAGATATTATTTCGTTGCACAGAGAAGCCTCTTTTGTGGATTTTTTTTTCAAAGACCTAACTCCCGTGAGAGAAAAATACCTATTTTGAGTTAACGGTGAAGTTAATCCCTAAGATCTAAGTGAAATAGCGTTCCAGATAAAAGGGATTTTTAATGCTGCCTTCGGCTACTGGGAACTGGCTCCTTGAACTTCAGGGAAAGCGTCTTTCTCCTTAACGTCACCAAAGGGATCCCGGACAACACTGGGAGCTATTTAAAATAAAAGAAAGGGGTGTGCTGGGGGAAGCCTTTGATGTCGAGAGAAGGATGCGGTGGCACGACAGTGTCTGGGAAGAGAAACCTTTTGGCAGCGGCCAGGTCAGCCCTGCGGGCCGATCCTGCCGGCACCTGGGCTCTGCCTGCGGGTGGTTCCTCCCTCTGCAGAACGCAGAGCTCAGCCACAACCTGACGGGCAATTAGCCAGCAGGCTTGTGATAAGGACTGGCTTAGACCCCCCTGCTCGCCAGAGGTAACTTCCCAGTTTGGTTTGTGACCTCCCGTCTCTCTCTTCGGGGCCACCGCCCTCTCACCTGGAAGTTTTGTAATTGCATGTTTGGGGAAGGAGAGAGGAGCGAGCAGATGCGACTCATCCAGCTCTCCCCGAGCCTCGTGTTAAAACACTTTCCCTTTTAGTGATCCTCACTCAGGCCCACGAAAAGCAAACTACCTGTCTCTAAGCCGAGCTCAGTTTCACGGCTGCAGTATGGCCCTTTGGGGCGGCCTAGACAAGGCGCTGTCTGACGGCAGGGACTGTCCTCTCTCCTGCCCCACGAAGCCGGGTCTCCGGGATTCACCTTCCTCCCCACTATCCCTCACCTCCGCTGCTCTGGCAGGCGGGGTGGGTGTCTCTGCAGAAGGGCCTTCAAACAGCCCTCTCCAGAAATCAATCTCTCCGGACCTGTTTAATGTTTCAGAAGTGAGGAGAATAAAAGCTACATTGAAATTACTCTGCCAGAGTAAAACTAGTTGTGAGCCATGCCTTTTCACAGTGCTGTTGCTAAAATAATTTAAACGGGGCAATGAAAATCTTTTACGCTTGTGCCATGAAGTAAGATTCAGCCTTACACGCACAGACACTAAGATACAGTAAAGGGGAGGAAAAAAAATACAAATCCTGATTGATGGCCGGAGTGCGGGTCCCCCGGGGAAGGCGAGAGCCGAGCCGGCGAGATCTCCCTCCCGCAGGGCGGGCTCGGGGAAGGCAAGACCCCCTTTTCCGGCTATTTCGAACCAAACAGGCGAGGTGGCGACAGCAGGCAGCCGCGGGCATCCCTCGCTATTGACCGACTTCGTCTAGGTGTTTGCCGGTCTAAACAAAGCTAACGATTTCCTCAACGCTATTTGAAGAGGGCATCCCACGGCGGCCCTTGCCCTCCCTCCCTATCGCCGAAGGGGCACAGCAATGCGCCTCTCCCGCCCCTGCCTTTCCCTCTGTCCTCCCCGCTTGCTCGTCCCACTTCTTAAGCGCCAGCTTGTCTCTCCAGCGCTCCTACACTTCTCCCTCCTTAACTTCACAGCGAGGGCATCTCACTGGCAGCCCCAAAGTGTAGCCAGCGCCAGGCGCCTGCCAAAACCAGGGCTCCTTCCCATTATTTCCTCCACGCCAATTAACGAGGATTCAGTGACTTTTCCCTGAGTCCCTGGGCTTCAGTCCGCCCTGGGCTCTCCGGAGCGGGTAGACCCGAGGGGGATGCACTGGAGGCTTCGGGGTCACCTTTGCTCACTCCACCTTCCACCCCGCCCCCAGGAGCCAGGCGCCAGGATGGAGGGTCACCTCCAGCCTCTAAAAACAGCAAGGAACTGAAAAATCTTGCGCAGCTTCCAGGGAGAGAGAGGAAAACTCTCTTTATGCTTGTTTTTCCCAAGCTCCTGGCTGGATTCTCTTCTGAGGGGTCAGGACGGCCCACTAAAGCAGAGGCGGCCAAAGCGGCTCCTTGCGACATCACCCCACCTGCAGGGAAATCTGAGTGACAGGGTTTTGTATTCAGGACTACATATGCGCTCCCCGCCTACGATTTCAGTTGTTTATTAATTAATGTAAGTTTACGGCTGTAATTATTCTTCTTCTCAAAGGGAAAATTACCCGACCGGGCGGGTTAATCAACAGCCCATGGGCAGTGCAGGTTACCCCCCCAGCCCGGGAAGGCGGTTCTTCACGGGGCGCTGAACTCCTCGCTGTGTTTCAGGTGGAAACCCCGTGCTGCTGGGCTGTGTCTGTTAATGGTTTATAATTAAACGTCTTCACTCGTCTACCTGAACCAGCTTTTTGAAATCCTATCGCAAGAGATGGTTCTTTGTGTACTTCCCAGATGTTTCAGCACTTTCAATTCGAAGACTATTTCTGTTCACTGCCAAGCTCAGCCTTTCGCAAATCGACTGGCTCTCCTGATGCCCCTTAAATACTGTTTTTAAAGATTATGCGATAAATCCTCTCCATTAATATTCTCTTTTATTCCCTCCCCCCGTCTATTCGCTTTAACATCCAATTTCCTTTTATCAAGGGGCAAACTTGCGCACTTGACCTACCGCAGAATATTCTGCAAATCCTTTGATTGTCTATTTAAAACAAAACAAGGAAAACAGCTCTCCCTTTTGCTTCAGGATTACGCTTGGAAACAAGATCTAAAGATTCTCTTGTAATTTGGAGAGGCAACAGCATAATAGGTTTGGAATAGAAACAAGCAGCTTTGTGAAGGGAAGGATAACTAAATCGTTTTTAGGCAACGGATTTTCCCAGCTAAAGTGGCCGAAGACAAAGCAAAACATAATCTATTTTGGAAGATTTCCAAGATATGCCACATTAACCTTAGCAGTTAAAATCTGCTTTCTTCCTTGCATCCCCTCCCCCACAAAGGTCTGGTTTATCATATTTACATAAGTAGCCTTAGAAAGGATGTATCTATTATGGATCTAAGGAGCTAGGGAGCTCACATTTCATTTGAAAATAGAGGAGAAGTTTTACTGTTGGTTAATACTTGATGCATTGTAGAACCATTTCCATTTAAATGCCCCGACCCACGGATTACCTCAATGGACTGGCTGCATGGGTTTTATAATTTCCTGAAAATGAGATTTCGATTTATAAAACAAGAAACCAATTAGTAACCAAATGAGGCGAAGTATATCCACTAAAATTGACCTAATCCCACAGGCACCATTTAGGCCAGTTCTTGGCGAATGAATGATGAGCCACCATCTAGTGTAAGCTCAAGGCATCATGCAGCTGTGTTATTCAAGCAGCAAAAATAAATGGATCGAGCTTTTGTTTCGGAATGAATTTGATACTCTTGACAAAACAGAGATTATAGGGTCCTACCTAACAATCTCCTCCACTCAAGGATTTTTTTTTTTCCTAAGACAATAAACAATTTGGGCCACAAGAAATTGTCCATCGTCAGGGAAAAAAAAAAAAAAAAAAAAAAAAAAGCAATGCATTTTGGCCAGGGTCTTGCTTAATTTGCGAACAGTCTTGTTGCCTAACCGTGTGCGCCAATACTGCGCCGAGACTGCGGGAATCCTGCACAGAGCCGGGGTGCTGACTCATCATTTTTCTCAGCACTTGCCGACAGAACCGCCCGGTCCTTTCCACATCAAAAAGCTATTTAATCGGGACAACTACACTGGCGAGTCCGTGTGAAATGCCTTCTCCCCAGCCGTGCCCACCCCTGGCACTAGGCAAGCCGGTCCCCACCGATAGCCTGTCCCCCAAGCCGGGCTCAAGGCCAGCGTCGTAGGGCTCAGCTGCTTTTGCCCTGTCCTTCCCCTCGTCGTTTGATTGATGCAAGCCTTGATGCCAGCAGCCAATGGAGGGATTGTGTGAATATCGTCCCTACCCAGTGGCGATATTGTCGCAAGAAGCGATTCTGGCCCACGGAAGGGAGAAGAGATTCCTCAATCATTTCTCATTTGATCGAAGCAAAGACAGAGCGAGGCAGGCGCAGGGAAATGAGACTCTAGGAGGCCCGGGCAGGTCCTTGGCACCGGCTGATCTCCTGGTTACTTGTCCCTCTGTGAGCATCTGCAGCGCAGAACTCACCTCGACTCCCTCCTTTGTCTGATAATAGCAAAGGGAGAGGGGGCGGACGGTGGGAGAGGGGTGGCCAGAAGATGCAAGCCCTTATCTACTTTGTGTTACTACGATTTCCTCAACGGACTATCCATCATGAAATCTTAGAGCACTTCGGATTCACGGTAGTGAAATAACGGCAGAGCGGGCGCTTTGGGGTACCCGCTTGAAAGTCACTCAGTGGAGAGCCCAGCCTGAGCTCCAGACCCTCTTATTTGGGAAGGCGGGCTTAAACGGCCAGCTATCTCCAGCCCCTGGGGTCGACCCCGGGGACTTGGCCTTGCTCCCTGCCTGCTCGCAGGGCCGTCGAGGCCCACGGGCACAAGTAAGGGTGCGAGACCCACAGAAGCCGTGTATGCCGGGTAGGTGAAGATAGGGGCCTATCGGCAGAGAGTTTTCTCATGTTGCTGAGGATGGAAAGAAGGAGAAGCGCAGGGGGCTCGCCCGGAGGCAGACGACTGCTGGGGGGCAGCGCCGGCGGGAAGGAAAAGCGGCGGGGACTCTCTCCTAAGCCAGGTCCAAGGAGCTCCACCGCGCGTGTCGCTTCCAGGCGCTTCTTAAAACTCCCTTTCCGGGCGGCGGCCCCCGCCTCGCTGTCTCCCTCCCGGGGGCCGCGGCCCGGCGACGCCTTCGCTCGCTTTTGTTTCGGTGCGTTTGTTTTGGCCTTTTAACAGCCGCTATCTGCTTACGAGAGATGGAAGGGTGGCAGCTCGACCGCCGCCAGCTCGCCGGGGATGCTCACCCCGAGGAGAGAGAGGGATGCGGGACCCCCGGCCACCTCTGCCCTGGGGCTTGCACCGAGGCAGGCTGGGCCCCGCTAGCCTCCCCCCCGCCGCTGGGGAGGCCGAGGAGGGACGGCCAGAGCCACTTTCCCCTCCCGTCCCTGCACGGCGGCTTCGTGCAACCTGCTCGGCGAAGCCGCTCATAAAGCTTTACAGCGGGCACGGGCATTTCACCTCCGCGGGCAGCTCGTAAAGCAGCACCTTCGTTACCTCACATCGACCCTCGCTGGCACTGCTGCTGCATTATATACCACTCCCTGCAGCTACTATGTGGAGAACAGGGGCACCAATGGTCTTTTGGGGAGAGGGAGGCAGGACAGCTCGGTCCCCATCTTAAAGGCGCTCATTTTCCCTCGCTACCCAGGGAAAAAAAAAAAAAAAAAAGAAAAAAATCGCAACACCGGGAGCCGCAAGGACAGAAGCTGTACGTCCTAGCCACCGGGAAGGGAAAAGCCAACTGGATGTTGTATCGAGGAATTAGCTTGATTCGATTAACCATTTAATTAAATAGTCTCGGTTTTGCCATCGCCCAGCGCCCGACAGGGTTGATTTCTCAGTTAATTTAACAAGCAGCGGTTAATGATAACTCAAAATTTCGGCCAAATGAGGCTTCTGTGAAGGATTGGTTGGCAGTCAGAGTTTTCAGATGAAATGGAATAAGCTGTGTTTTAAAAAAAACGCTGCTCATTTCCAACTGCCTGCGGATGCCATTAGCAAGGTTTTGTAAAGATTTATTATCTCGGTAAATCACATGTGTTCGTTTGAAGCAGAGATAAGTTAGCATCCCGCTTTCTTTATAAAAATAATATTAGAGGGAGAAAAAGTCCTGTTACCTAAACAAACAACCCTATTTAGAAAACGGTGGTGGAAATAACGCTGAGACTGATCCACTCTAGAAAGAAATACCAGCATTTTGGCACACAAGGGGTAACGGGATTGCGCTCTGAAATGCAAACAAACGGAACCATGCCCAAATTGGAGAGAGGGAAAAATAAGTCAGGGAAATTTTAGAGCACAAACTATTTATTCATTTCTACAGGAGATGTAAATTCAAATATCCGAAGAGATTGGGAAGGGAAGGTATTGCACTAAGGCACTTGCGAATCCACGTTACTCATATGCAAGTTGAAAAATATCCTCAAATATTAAAACGGTGCTATGTTATTAAGAAGGGACAGCATTTTTCTAAAGAAAATAGGGTTTTATGCACTCGCGTCAGTTGGTATTTTTTCAAACACATAAATCTGCTTTTTCAACGATCAAGCTGGTAGTTTAGTTCTGCACTTCACATTCTAAGTTCACATCAAAACTGGAATTAAACAGGGAGGTAGCGTGGAGAGTAAACTGCAGCTTAAATGAGAAAAACTTCTGTAAGAAAATAAACACTGAAACCTAATGCTCAATCATTTCCCTTAGCAGTAAGAAAAACAGCATTAAATCACCTATCCACGTGGGAAAGGGATTTTTTTTTTTTTTCTGCTGATCTCTTCCTCTTTTAAAATAAAACAAGATTAAGGGTTTCAATATTGAAATGTTAACCATCCTGATTCGGCGAAAGTTTATGTAAACGGAGCCTCTGCTTTTGTCTCGAAAATGAAAAACCCCTCTGCGCCGAAACGACCCGTCTGCGCTAGGACTGAGATTTCGAACCCTCCTTTTCCCTCTCTGTTCGCGTAAGGAAAATAGGACCTTTGAATTATTCCCAACTAGGGAAAAAAAAAAAAAAAAAAAAAAAGAAAGAAAAAAAGAAAAACAACAAAAACCTATTTATTGTGCTTTTTTTTTTTTTTTTTTAGCTTTTTTCCCCTGCCTTTTCTTTGGATATTTGTGAAGGTCCGTGAAGAATTACCCCGCTAGTTTTAGTGACGGGATCTTTTTTAAAGGAAAACTCTTGTAGTCCTTTGACACCCTGGAGATTTCTTTCCAGATATTTTGCGAAATTACTTTATTTGCCATTAGCTGTTTAATGTTATTTTGCTATTCTAGGATTTTCTTTTTAATAAAAATTTTAAAAATTAACGCTAACTCACGAGTGAATATATCAGGAAGTTCTGCTTAAAATAAAATAAAAAATCTTACTTGCTGTCCTCAGCGATCTAGCAGATCTTCATGCTTTCCAAAAGCTATATCTGGCCACCGAAAACTATTAAAACCCTTATAGGCTTTCTCCTCCTGAAAGTTTTAACATTGAAATGATGCAAGCTACCTAAGCTGCTGAACGCTTTTCGCCCTTTAGAGTTTTAATCTGCTGGAGAACTAGTAAAGTGAAATCAGGGGTAGTGAGAACAAGCCAGTCATTTTAACAGCTTGTGAGAATTGCACAGCCATTATGAGACGGAGCTCGTTGGAAGATTTCTGTTTGGTTTATCAACTT
The DNA here is from genome assembly GCF_036013475.1 of Columba livia. Classification (NCBI taxonomy): domain Eukaryota; kingdom Metazoa; phylum Chordata; class Aves; order Columbiformes; family Columbidae; genus Columba; species Columba livia. The sequence goes on from NC_088604.1 coordinate 43,811,737, forward strand.
TGTTCGGGATGCCACCGATATGTGTTTAGATTTCTGGCAGTGAGAGGGAAACCGCACCGTGACCGTTCTGTATGACTCCCTTGGTATTTTCCTCCAAGAAAACTCTCTTGTTCCCGAAATGAACCCGAAATCTACACACCTTCTTTCCCTCTAGCAACCTTTGAGACGTAAAAATATGCAGACAAATGCACACCGATTCTTTCCGCCTGTTCCAGCCCTGCGTGTGCGCGGCGGTGAGGAGTATATATCTTTCTGTACGTGATTATTTACAACCAGACCCTATGCACACACTCTCCAGGCAGATGGAAATTCGCTCTTGTACCGGGGAGAGGGTGCGTGAGTTACACTGGAAAGTGCAGCTCGCTCTTACGGACACAACACTTCTCTATCCTGACTCCTACAAGACCACTTTAAACGTAGGACATGACACTTCGCCCTTTGGCCAACTCATCGGGTCTGTCCCGGTGCTTGTATCGCTTTCCTTTCCAGGGAAAAACAAGCAAACGGACCCCCCATTGAATCCATCCAACATTCCTACCCTGCCTCTTTCTTTCCGAAAGTCTTCTCCTTTGGATGCCTAATTTCCCTGGCTACCACTACCTGTCCTCCTTTCCCAGTGAAACAATGACTTCTTTTCCTGGCTGGGGGTACAGGGAGACCAGCATCCCCCTCCTTTTTCCTTGCCTACACCTCACTGCTGCCGGAGGAGCCGGGGCACAAGTACAGCCGAGCCGGTAGCCCCACGCCCGCTCCTGCTGCCCCCGTCGCACTCCGAGGTCTCGGGGAACATGACCCGGCGCGGGGCTCGGTCCCCGCTCCGTCACACACGGGCGCAGCGCCGGGAGGCCACTCGTGGGCGAGTCGCTCGTGATTAATCCCAGCACCGGCGAGTGCAGGGAAACACGGCGGCTCCGGTGCCGGGTCAGGCTGCGCTCCCCGCTCACCCGCCTCCTCGGAAGTGCGTGGGAGGGAGAGATAACCCGCGTGGGGCCGCGGCCCCCGCTTTCGGGCCTTTGTACCCAGCCCGTAGTGCCCCCCCGCCCCGTCCCTGCGGCCCTGCCAGGGATGCGCGGCTCTGTGGGTGGGTGAGGAGGCGAGGCGGTTCCGCGTGGATCTGCCGCCCGCTCGGCGCCGGGCCTGCCGCGGCAGCGCGCCTCGGAGGAGCCAGCCCTTTCGTGCCTACTCTCTGCCTTTCTTTTTAATTCGCAGCTCGCCTTTAATTAGGCTGCGAAGGCTCTGCTCCCTCCAGAGCCCCACTTCGCCGCCCCCTCTGTCTCCGCGCTCAAATTAGCATCTGCCGCGGCCGGCAGCGGCCCCGGGCCCGGCGCACTTCGCCACACGGTTCCCCAGGGCATTCAAACATCCTGCGCTGCCACCGAGGGACGGGGATCAGCTATTCTTCTCTTCCCATGATTACTCACAGCCTACAAGCAACACCATATGCTTCTGCTGATCAAACAACCCGCTACATAGGCACCATTAATTGACGAGACCTGCTCGAAATCACGCAGAAAGGTAGCCTACTGAGACCGCAGGAGTTGACAAATCATTGCTAATAATCCTTTTAGGAACATCATGGGCATCAGAGTTTGCAATAGCTTTATATTTATAAAGTATGCACTGACTCGGTCTCTTTTGAAACAGAGGACTGCCCGGCATAATGATCTTCAAGGTGGCAGATCACAGAGAAGAGGAAAGTGGCTTGATGAAGGCTTTAATTGTCATTATTTTTAAAAGGTTTCATTTATCCGCTTCTTTGGTTCTAAGTGACTCAGAGCTACAGTGGAGTGTATAAAGAAACTATTGCAAGATGCACTGAATTGGAAATTACTGCTGTGGACTCCAGGTATAAGCGTTCATACGTAGCTGCGGGGGACCTCCTCCAGTCCAAAAGACTACCCCATTGCATGTCTACTTTTAAATAGTAGAATTAAGTCAAATAGTTCACAGATAAAGAAAAAGACAAAACAAACAAACCAACGAAACAGGCCGTATACACCCACTCTTGATTTGTAAAACATGATAGACAGCCAGACCGATCGACCGACTCTATGTATAGCTCTAGAAAACACAAAGGGACATGCCTATATCAGGCTGTTTCTTACGTATACGCACTTCTCAACGAAAGATGTAGTAATTTTTGCTATTAGGTAGGAAGAAAAGCTCTCAGTTCCTTTTATTTCAGGTAGACAATATCTCAACTGATTTATCTGAATAAAAGATTACTGAAATATTTTTGATTTTTGCTTCCTACTTCCTATAAAAACAAAAGAGTGAGAACAGAGTAGAACTTTATTTCGACCTTCTAAACTTTCTGTGTTGTTTGTTTTTCTTGGCAGCCCATCTAGAAGCCCCAAAAAGGTCGTTTTAAATGCTAATTCTACTCAAAAGCAAGACATGCTTTAGGATGCGTGTCTGCTTTTGCTAGTCAGGCGGGACGTGTTGCTGCTGCCGTCAACGTGAAGTTTGGTGTTGCCTGACGGTGGGGGAGAATCAGGCCCAGGCTCGGATACTGGGCTTGCAGCACCGAGTGGGCGGGCGGATGGAATATATCTGAGTACAAAACTGCTGTTAAAAATTTCCGAGGTCTATTAACGCCTTCAGATGGCCCTAATGATCCTCAGAGCGAGACACATCACATTCCTGATGCGATTCGGTGTAGCTGGCTTATTTATTTAGGCTGTGTGTGTGTGAGCACGCAAGTACGTGTGTGCTGTACCTGTAAACCGCACCTTTGCTCGATACTTGAACTAAGGCTTTAGGACTTTGCATAGACTTATGTAAATATTTACCCATATATTAACTCCCCCCATAGTATGGCTATAAATAGGGGTGAATCGTCCCCTATTTCGCCACGCACGTGCTTGGCGGGGGATGCACAACTTACTGGGAGACCGGGCGAAAAGAAAACCCGTGTTTGCTTTAGCAAAACACGCAGAACTCAGCGCCTTCAAGTGTTGACAAAAGCCCTGTAAGTCCCCAACTAAACCTGTCATAGGAACTGAAGGGAAAGTATTTACGACAGAGAAAAGTGACAGCGGATAGCACCCTGCCTCCGATCATACGACTATGCGCTATTTACTTTTTTTTTTTTTTTTTGAAGTAAAAATGACACCTGGATCAGAATAGAAATAAAGGAGAATAGGCATTTCCACCTACCTTCTGGAAAAACCACCCTCATTTTTAAATAGCTGGTGGTGAGCCTGATTATGGATGCTTTGTCCAGCTGAGAGGTGATAGCGGAGGGCAGGGGTAGTAATTTAGCCAGTTCATAAAATTCACTGTTTTCTTTCTCCCGTCTAGTCCGGGCAGCATTTTTGGACTTCTCTTTCATCGTGTTTTTTTCCCCCTTCCTTCCTACAATTTAAACTCCAGAGATTCATCCAAAGATGGAAGGGAAACTTTCAGTTGCAATTCATCTCTTCGGGACATCAGGCAGTTATTCTGAGCGCGGCCATTACTCTGAGAAATCGTTCAGTTGCATAAAATGCAAACAAATATTGAAGACCAGAGAGGTGTTCTTTAAAAAAAAAAAAAATATATATATATATATATATACATATAATCTGAAAAAGAGAGTTAATCGGATGGGAAAGGCATTTATCCAATGCAGGTCTGAGACTCCAAAAAACTGTAGGGAAAAAAAAAAGGCTAGAAACTTGCGGCACCACACAACAACCAAACGAGGTATTTCTGGCCTTTTTTCCTACTCATGGCGGGCAGCATAGCTCCTCGGAAGAAGGTATAATAATCCCGTTTCTTCCCGTGATCCGTTGTCAATCCGAGGCCCGAACTGCTCGGCCGTGGGCCGCCTCCCAGGGCGCTGAGTGCCTTCCCGGGAACCTCTGTGAAGAGAACAGCAGCCCTGGGGTGAGAGATCCGCTGCACAACGCGGCAGCGGAACCGCGAGAAATAATAATCAACAAGCAGCCTCCGGCGGGTGTCGTGTTTTCTCCCACCAGAGGGGGGGGAAAAAAAGTATATATTCCCATCTAGCACGCCCGTAGGGGAGCCTGCCCCACACTCTCCTCCCACAGCCCTCGCACTCCCAGCCCAGGTGTGCACGGCATGACCAGAACGAAATCAAGGCAGAAAACAGCTCCCGGCGAAGTCGGAGGAGTTACCGGCTGGTGTCGGTGCTGACGGGGCTGCGCCGGCACCTCTGCGCTTCCCCGGGCTGGCACTGCGGATGCGGCCAGACCACCCCGCGCACCGTGCTGCCAGCCCCACAGCGGGGCAAGAGTTTCCGGTCCCGGAGTATTCATGCCTTTTTATTTTTCAAATTTTCCCCCTCGTCTCTGGCGTTCCCCTTGCTCCCCGGCTGGGGTCGGGGTGTGTGTGTGGGTTGTCTCCCCCAGCTGCACCCCAGCCAGGGGAGGCACGCGTTTCCCAGCCCTGTCCCGAGTCAGAATTTTCCCAAACATCACATTTATCCAACAAATTTGGGTTTTTTTCCTTCTTTTTCCACCGGGGGAAAGAGACCGCCAGCCTAACCCTGCACACATCGCTGCGGCTCCTTGCTGAGGCTGGCAGCTTGTGGTGGGTTGTGATCTTCTTTTTACCTACCTTGAGTCCCTGAGCCCGGCAGCCTGCAGAGAGCTCTCCCGGGGTGAGGAGCCCAACTCTTTAATTGGCTCATTAATGGCACGGGAAAAGTTTGCGCCTGTCACTGCTCCTCACACCGATGGGCAGACAGACATTGCCACCTCCCCATCCCCTTTATCGGCTCCCAGGCTCTCCCTCTCACACAACGGGGGGGGGAAGAGGGGTAGGGTGGGGAGGGGGGGCGAGGTTAGTATTAATGAAGAATCTCTAATTTGCGGCTGAGAAATGCCTAATAACTTCTTGATGGCTAAAAGCCTTTTAGCACAACTTCATTTCTCTCCCAGCCCCCCCTTCCCCTGGCCGAGCCCTCCCTTAATGCCACTCACGGACCCACCTCGCTTCCCATTGGTCGCCTCTGCCCCGCGCCCGACCTCCCATTGGCGGAGAGGACGGTGACGTCACCGCGACCCGGGCACACCCCCCTCCCCTTTCTGCTTGCGTCCGCCCTCTGACCCGGCGGCGCCGCGGGGGGGGACTCACGGGGACGCTCACAGGGGGTGTGTGTGTATCCTGCGCGCGTCCCCGCGCAGCACCCCCTCCCCTCCCCTCCCATGCCCTCCCCTCCGCCCCCCCCCCCCCGCGTATCTGCCCGCTCCGCTCTTCTTTTTTTTTTTTTTTGGAGGGGGGTGTTAAATGTTTGATTATTTTTTGACATGGCGATCCAGGCGACGCTCCGTTTTCCCCGCTGGGAACTGGAGAGAAGCGTCCGAGATCCCTCGGGACTGTGGGCTCTGAGGATCGGCAGTTTTACCCCCCGCCCAGTTCCCCACGCCACCCCCCCACCCCCGGCAAGTAGTCGTGCCTGGGAGAAATAAGCTGTAGCCACGTCCCCTATACCCCCGCTTTTAACGGGATACGGTTCAGCCCCGGGTTGATGCGCTGTGGGACAGCGTGAACGGAGTGGGAGGGATGGAGAAAGCTGATACACGCTGAAGAAAGCAAACAATCCCACAAACGCGGGGGGGGGGGGGGGCGGACGGGAAAGAAAGAGCGAAAAAACTCCCCAATCCTCCAGCATCAGAAGACCGAGGCACTTTATAACTGCACGTAAAGTGGATGTGAAACGAAGGGGTTTCTTTTTTTCCCAGGGAGCAGGATCGTTCCTAATCTCTCTAGTCTCCTGAAAAAAAAATAATTAAAAAATAAATTGGAAAAAACAAACAAACAAAAACAAAACCAAACAGACGCGGCTCCTAAAACTACTGGCTCCTAAAAAGAGTAGATAGAGCAGAAAGAGAGAGCCTGGGGCGGGGGAGAAGGGTTGCAGAGTCTTTCCTAAAACCATAAGGGACGCTCAAAACCCTGAAATAATTGCCAAACCAGTGGGTGCGAGAGTTCAGTTAAAATAGTTGTTTAAATGCAATCGCACTGGCAAGGCAACCGTCGGAATATTTCGAGGAAGAAGAAACGACCTCGGTTTGGGAAAGAAGAAAAAAAAATCCTTTGAAGCAACCCATCCCTTTTGCTCTACAGAGGGCTGCAGCTCGAAGCGCAGGATTGCAGTGGCGACCGTCTGTTCGCTGCTTATCACCTTAAATCTCCCTTCGGTTAAAAGCTTTCCCTGTGTTCATTTGGGTAAATAGAAGAAAGATGGAAGGAGAGGCATTCAACAACTCCTCTGGGTGTCCAGGCGTCTACGAGCAGCAGAGAAATGTATCCACGTAGTCTCAAATGTTCTTTTGATTGTCTTGTTTGCCGAAGCGACCCGTTGTTAAACAAACATGAACGCAAGTCATTTAGTGAAGGTATGGATTAGAAAAAAAAAAAAAAAAAAGGAAAAAATAAGAAAGGGGGAAAAAACCCCCCACCCTTCCCTCCCCCGTCATGTTGTAAAGCGATCGCTGCTATGGGGGAAGGTGGCACTAAATTTTCAAAAATCTTCCCTGTATGTTACTGCCATCAGGTGTAAAGGGGTTTTGGGGAAGAAAAAAAAAACAGAACCAAAACCAAACACATCTTCCTTCTGTTTTTCATTTGAGTTTATACTCTTGCTGAACGGCACTGACGTCTCTTGGACGGTATATAGACATATGGACAACAACTGGACTAACAATGTCAGGTAGCTCACGAGTTATTTGTCAACATGAGCCGCAGAGAATGTCTTTTATAACACCCTTGGTTTGGGAAAAATAAATAAATCAGTAGGATACACTTCGGCTAATTTGTACCAGGGAACACGAGCATCCACCTTACCAACCCCACACAGCCCCAGCGAGGACAGCGGCTCACCGAGGATCCGCTTTCCCGCTGTACCGGCACTCGGTTTCTTCCCCGCAGCGGCAGCCCGGGTCGGTGTCACCCACCACTCCGGTTCACATCGTGGCGGGAGACCCGTGGGCTAGGACCCGATTAGCCCATATGTCGATTTTTAATGTATTAATGTTACAGTAGATAAAAGTACAAGATGTGAAAGGACCAGCGTACGAAAGGTGATTATTGCGCTTTCCAAGTTACACCAACCGCGGACAAAGTCACCACGACACCGAATTGCTAGCGCGGGGATCAGTGCGCTGGGGACATTTCCCAGCAGATTTCCAGAGGCAGTTCCCGACTGATGGCAAAATTTGGCCGTTTCAGAGACATCAGCCTTGTTTTTCTTCGTGAAAATGCGAGGCTTCTGACAACGGAGATGAGAGCTAGCACTGCCCTTTTCCAGCTATACAGAGAAAACCAGCTCATGGCAGCTAAATTCGTGGTCTTCGGACCAGCCGTGAGCCCGATGTCACTCGCGGTGGGCTCAGAGATTCTATCCCCGAGCCCCGATGCAGCTCCTCAGTCCCAGAGGGAAGTACACGGTGGTGTTAGATAAGTAAAATGAACGCACCACCACGGGATGACCCTACCTCGGCGTACCAGCCGTCGGAGCGGAGTTTAGAGCAACGAGCTCCCTGACGGCGCGGAGGGGACACCTGCGAGTGGAGGGGCTGAGCCCCGGGGGGTGAGGTGGTCGCACGACGGCTCCGGCCCCCGCCGTCCTGGCCCCCTCCCCGCCGCGTCCCGCTGCCCGGAGCGGCTCGGCGGCGGGGTCCTGCTGCCGGTACCGCGGGTCGGGGCACCGAGGGAAGGGGCCGATAAAGACCTCCGGCTGCCTGAAGCACGTAGATAGATGTGCTCAGTTCAGATGCATTTATTCTCGGGCGAGAATATTCTGGAAAACAGATAATAGTGGAAAATTGAATAAATAGGTACTGCAGCGCAATCTGATTTTAAAAGAAGCATAATAAATTGGGATATACGAAGAAACGCTGGGTGAAAACAAAGCGTTTCACAGACAGGTTGCCAAGTGAAAAACTTGTGAAGCCAGGTATATATTGCAGCACGTGTATGTGCGTGCGGGGAAAGAGGGAGAGAGGGGTGAGAGAACAGTACAAATCAAAGCACGGGGGGGAAGAAAGAAAAATCCTACTGGGTCACTTTCCTATAGGACACGTCTGATCCCGTTCCTTCTCCAGCACATTCTGGCGTATTCTGATATATTTGCTGGTTTATGAATTTGGATGTGTTTACTACCCCTCCCTCTCCCCCCTGAAGTATAAGGTGACCATTTCTCATGCAGACAGAAAAATCTTTCCAAGCGTATGACATCGTTTATATACTGCTTTCCTGATAGCGTTTTAAAAAGTATTAGCGAATTAACCATGCGGCTCACTCTCACGACTGCGTAAAAAAACCCAACCCAACAAAAAACCCCATCGGCCTGGTATGAGTAATGACCAGATTCTGACACACCAAATCTCCCTCCGCCTTATACCGGCGAGAAGGCAGGATCAGACCTGCCCCGGCCCCGCGGGGCTGAGTGACACCCACCACCACCCATCGCGGAGCCTGCGTGTCCCCCGCCCCAGGTGCGCGGCCCCGGGGCCGCCTGCGCGATTTTTTTGAAGAGATCGGTGACTTCAGACACACGCACTTGGGTACCCTGGTGAATTGGAGTGTGATGTGAATTTCCATCCGTGCCCTAATCAAGGCTTTATTGACATAAATATACACGGCAAATGCTCTTTGAGACCATTCAGAAGCAATTAATAGGTTTTAACTGATCTAGATCTTAACCTCCAAGATTCAAGCCATGCTCTAGGTACTTTATTCCTGCTCTTTTGCTAATGTTATTAGGATGTTCAGGGGAGCAGGACAACGAGAAAGCCGATTCTCTGAGAAAACACACGCAATAGTTAACAGATCCTTGGATACCAGCTCTCAGATACAAGCAGTTCCGAAAGCATCTCGTAAGAATAATGATAGAAACACTACAAAAATTAGAGAACCCGACCACCGGCAAGACTGTTAGTTATTTTCGGTGACTCTTTTAAACAATTTTTGGAGATACGGCCGTAGTTTCTTTTAAGCGATGCTTTGCGGGCCACTTCTATTGATCAGGCGTTACTTTCAATTTTATTGTTTTTGGCATAAATGTAAAGAGATTATTTATATTCATTTTTCCAGTGGAGTCAAAGGATGCTCCTTTTAACTCTTATCGTACTCAATACACTCTTGCTAACGATCGGAAGCCAAGCTATCTTATTGTTACGTGGAGCAACAAAAGAAAACATAAACTGAATAAAAAGAAACAGGGGAAGAAAAGAAGTCTACTTTATGGTCAGTAACAGCCCTGGGCACATGTTTCTTGCCTTCTGCATTTCCAAAGCAGCCTGGTATACTGAACGTCTGAACCGAGCTGAACTACCCTTTTAAGGGATGAGAAGTTCGGGAAGGACACGGGACTGGAAACGAACTTTGAAGAAATTACAAACTTTTAAAAGTGTTTCCCTCCCTCCCTATGTCTTCACAGGCATCTTGCTGTGCTCCGATTCTCCCTTCTGCGCAATTATTTCTCCCTCCTGCCTCCGGACGGTACCAGCGGCGCGGTCCCCGTGAGTGCTCCGCTCCCAGCTCCCCCCTCACCTGCGCCGGTCTCCCCCAGCCACAGGCCTGCCCGGCGGCGGGGAGACGGCTCCGAGATCCACGCCCGGCGCCCTCGCTGCCTCCCCCGGGAGCTGCCGCACCCAACCCCGCCGTGCGGCGCCCACCCCCGCGCGGGGCGCGCTCCCCTGATGTTGGTCGCGGAGGCGCTATTTCCCTCTCCCTCCTCCTGGCGAAGGACCCTAGCGCCGATGGCGGCAGCGGCTCCCGGGGTCGCAGCCAGCCGGGAGCCCCGGGGCTCTGCCGCCTCACCCTCACTGCTCTACTCCGTGGGAGGCCAGAGCTGGGCTGCCGCTGCGGCCCCGCCCGCCCCGCCGAGACCCCGGAGCGTTTCGGGGAAGGCTTCCTAGAGGCCGCGGACTTTGCTCGGCTGCGGGGTTTCTGCCGGGCGCTGCGGTGCCCCGGCAGCAGCGAGCCGCGCACCGCCTCCCGCAGCCGACGCCAACGGCCGCTGGAACCGCAGCGCCCCACGCGCCGCGCCGGTCCCTGGCATGAGCGCGCCTCTGCGCGCCAGCGCGGGAAACGGCGCCTGACAGCGCGCCCCGCCCCCACCCCCGCCCCGCAGCACCGCCCCCCCGGACAGGCGGACACGGGCGGACACACGTCGCGCGGTCCCACTGTCCCGATTAGCCGCCCTTCACCTGCAGCGCGGCCCCGTGCGGGGTAACGAAGCGGCGAGAGTGATCCCCACGACGCCGGCCGCTGGTGCTCGGCCCCTGCGCCCCATGCACTTTCGTGCCGGGGATCGGACCTGCACTCGTCGCCCCTAAGCATGAGGTGGGGGCTGAGGTTTGCGAGAGGTGATGGGGAGGAAATGTCCCCTTTTTGTTACTTTATTTGCTTCGGCTCGCGAGGTTGGGTTTTGCTGTCCCTGTGCCAAACCGAGGGGAGCACGAGTGTCCATGTGGGGCCTTTGCCCCGGGACAGGCTGGCTGCAGGGAAACGAGGCAAGGCACCTCATGGTGGGGGGAACCTTTTCGGGAAGGTGGTGTCCTCCGGACCTCAGGTACAGCGTGCGATCTGCACTGCATCAGGCTTCCTCCAGCCCCTCGGTATCACTTAAAATCTCCTTTCCCAAGGCCTGGCTTTCATTAGCAAAGAAGTTATTTCATTAGTTGGGGGAAAATCTGTCAGCAGAAGCCTGTTTAAATTTCAGCACCCCAAAGAATAATGCTTAAAATAGTGGGATCCGTTCCACACTCTGTTCTTACTATCAACCTGATAATTAAGAGGTCACAAATAAATGTATCACTGCTTTGTTTCAGTGTAGGAAAGCAGCTTAACCCATCTCGAGGATACACCTTGCTTTGAAATCACACATGCCATTTCAACTGAAATGCATAGCAAGAGCAACCACCCCTCTCTGCTGCACTGAAACTCAGCCTTCAGCCTCCCATCACCTCAGAATCGGCTTGATCAGACCAAGAAGGAGGGACACAGGGTGTGAGGCTGCCTGACAGCTCTGGAGCTGGTGCCTGTTGCACTTAGTGTGTATCATAATCATCACGATGCCCCTAGTTTTGTTGTAAGACAAGGTGGGAAGCATTCCCTGTGTGGACTTTACTTGTTTTAGTCTCATACCTGTTTGTGGTTACAAGTCTAATTAAGTTTATGAGCATTGCTCCCCAAACATTGCACATTAAGCTGAGATCAACCCTGCTGTCACTTAAGAGTTTCTGAATTATGTGGGTGCTCTGCAAGCCTGTTGCTACTCTCCTCTGCACTCCCTACGAGGCCTTACTGTGTTCTTATAGAGGTCGTATTGCAACTGCAGTACGAACCGAGTTTGTAACTGTTTTCTTCAGAAATGATGCAGAGGAGATGATGTCTCCTAGGGAAACACCATGGGATCAATTGCTTACATTGGAAGGGGGCACAGGAAAACAGCATCAGACTTGTAAGCCTGAATCCAGCTTTAACCTGTTTCAGACTATGCTAAATCTGTTGCTGAGGGGTGAGGGTGTTTCCCAAGGCTTGGCATATGCCAGCGATTAGGTTTTTTTTATTTAGGTTTTGCCTCACTTTTGAAATGTTTTGTCTAAACCCTGGATTCTATTATTCACTGATGGTGGGACTCCCTTTACATAATGCAATGGCTGGATGTAACCAGCTGAAGCCAGAGCCTATTAAAAGGACAGTTTCCCTGCAGTGCCTCTCCTGAGGAGTGTCCACTACTTGCAGCTGGAGGGAGGAAGCTCCAGGGCTTGCTTGCTCTGTGTAATTCCTCTCAGATTTAGCTGGTAGACGATCAAGGAATTGTAATTTCTTTGGTCTGGCAATAGCCTGGTGATGTTAATGCCACATTTTTGAAATGTGCTAAAAACTTAGGATGTAGTAGAGTCTGGTTTTAATTTTGGCTTTAGCACAAAATGCTCCTGGTGCATGGCTCATCCCAATCACTTGTCAGAGCCACCATACTGGGGAGAGAGGAGAAGACTGTGGGTGTCAGGTTCTTGTGTGCACTAATAAGCCTTAATTGCCCTGACCAGCCTCACCTGTCAGCTCCTCCACACCATTTGCCCTCAGTGCTTACCTGCACCAGGCTGGAGGGGCTCCTGGCTGCAGCAGTTATGTCTGTATCTGGCAAGAGACCCTGGTGATCTGGACCCTGACCTACAGACTGACTTCTCAGCTTAACCTCAGGCTTGCCTAGCCACTATGAGCATGCCTGATGACCTGGGCTCTGGTCTGAGCCTGGCTGCCATCCTCACACCAGCACTGCTCTCTTTGCTCAGGTAATTTGGGGTGGGCCCTGGCTAGTGAGGCCCCTGCCCTGCCGGCCTTGCTGTTACGCTTGGCTTGTGGCTCCCTGTCCTATCCCAACAGCCCAGCCGTTGTCGTTTGTTGATGCTGGGCTGCTTCTGTTCGTTGTAGGGCTCCAATGACCCTTCTGCTTTCACTCCAAGGCAAAAGGACTTTCTCTCTCTGGCCTGCTTGTCTATGTGCTTTTGCTTTTTGCTTTGTCCCAGAAGCTGTTGTGCTCTGGGGGGCTTTCTGAGAGGTACCATGAACCTCTGCTTGGGTGCAGGGGTCTACCTGCAGTTACGGGACCTTAGAAAACACAGGACTGGAGAGGGAAGGGTGTTGTGTGGCATAGAACTTCCTCTGATTTCCTGGCAGGAGGAAAACCTTTGAGTTCAAGAGACATATATCGGTCAGAAGTTTGATAAGCTTAGGTGAGCCCACCATCTTGTGTGTACTACAACTGCTAAAGGGTGGGAGAGGAATGAATTAGAAAGCCTCAGATTCCCTGCACCCAAATCTTGCTTGCTGCTTCTCCACATAGGAGGCTTGGGCAGGAAGCTCTGGCTGCCTTGGAGGGCTGGGGGACTCTGCAGGGGCGCAAGAATCTATCTACCCAGATCAGTTTACAAGGCAGGACCATACAATACAAGCTCTTGGAGGCAAGGGCTGTGTTTATCTCCATACAGTGTTGATCACAATAGGGTCCTATTTCTGTTTAGGGCTTCCAGATGCAATGCTAGTCAATGTCTATAATAAACAATAATATTAATAATAAGTATTAACATGCCAAGCTGCAAATCACTGACATAGTTTTCTAATATTGCTGGTTACTTTCCAGTATTGTCCTCCAGTCTTACTGCAGTACATTGTATACAAAAGAATTGAAACCCAATAATTGGTGTGTCAAGAGTTTGAAGGCATGATCGCATTTTTTCTTCTGAAATCCTTCTATTGAAACTGACATCACAACAAGTGAGTTCATTTGCGTAATAAACCCAGTGTCCGGCATGTACACACTGTTCTATATACCAGGACATTAGTAATTAGGCTGGTAACCAGGCTGCTATTGCATAGAATAACTTGGGTGAAAATATTAAAAGTTAAGCATAATAGGAGAATAATGTAGCCAAAATGTAAATAGGAGACATCACGTATGACATTTATTTTTACTCACGGGAAGACAGAGGAAAAGAAAACTTTATCTATAATTTGCTTTTCCTGCTTTACTGAATCTGTAAAAAGTATTCTATAAATTCATTTTTCTGACCACAGTAATGTAGCTTTACATTTGAAAAGAAATACAGCTTTAAATTTAGATTTTAATTTCATGTGTGATTGTAGACATAGTACAAACTTTATCCTAAAATAATATTTCTTTTATAGCCAGCTCCTTTTGTGCTACTGAAAGAAATAATAATGAGAAAGTATTCCAGCAGGAGGAGCTGGTTTAGAAGCAAATGGATTCCATGGCAACTCCTGACTCTACATGACACCTGATAACTAGCATTTATGTTGGAAATTGTCTGTGTTATCTTGTACCCCAGACCTGGTCTTTTTATAGGGTTTCCCCTCATTTTAAGCTTTTTTTTTTTTTTTTTTTTTTAATAAATGTAGATCCAAGAATTAGCATAAAGTGAAATGAGTTTGTCTTAAATTCAGGAATGAAATATTTGTTGAGAAATGTATTGATCTGTCAAGGAAAGAGTTCCATAGGATCAGAACATTGAAACAGCGTAACTTTTAACGTCATGAGATATCCATATTCAACAGTTGGAAACATAACACAAGAATATCCAACTGAATCAGACCGGTATCTTGGTTCTCACAGTGCTGAATGCACCAGGGAATCTTGTAATGGGCAGCTGGAGAATAACCCCGTGCTATGGGTGTCCTGTCTGCAGTCAGTCAGTTTGACTGATTTATGATCTGAAGAATGTGGATTTATACCCTTCTGCACCATGATCCAATCTAGTGCATGTGTGGGGCCTGACAACTGTTGCTGTTTGAGTGTGGAATATTTAAACTTGCTGTTTTATACCTAAATAGAAAGGAATCTGTTCTTAAACTGTCATGTGGCACGCAACCTTTGCCCAAGACACAGAATCACAGACTGTTAGGGATTGGAAGGGACCTCAAAAGATCATCTAGTCCAATCCCCTTGCTGGAGCAGGAACACCAAGATGAGGCTACACAGGAATGTGTCCAGGCGGGTTTTGAATGTCTCCAGTGTAGGAGACTCCACAGCCCCCACTGGGCAGCCTGTTCCAGTGCTCTGTCACCCTCACTGAGAAGAAATTTTTTCTCAAATTTAAGTGGAACCTCTTGTTTTCCAGTTTGAACCCATTACCCCTTGTCCTATCATTGGTTGTCACCAAGAAGAGTCTGGCTCCATCCTCATGACACTCACCCTTTATATATTTGTAAACATTCATAAGGTCACCCCTCAGTCTCCTCTTCTCCAGGCTAAAGAGACCCAGCTCCTTCAGCCTTTCGTCATAAGGGAGATGTTCCACTCCGTTCATCATATTTGTTGCCCTATGCTGGACTCTCTCCAGCAGTTCCCTGTCCTTCTTGAACTGAGGGGCCCAGAACTGGACACAATATTCCAGGTGTGGTCTCACCAGGGCAGAGTAGAGGGGAAGGAGAACATCTCTGGACCTACTAACCACCCCCCTTCTAGTACACCCAGGATGCCATTGGCCTTCTTGGCCACAGGGGCATGGTGCTGTCTCATGGTCATGCTGCTGTCCACCAGGACTCCCAGGTCCCTTTCCCCTACACTGCTCTCTAATAGGTCGTTCCCCAATTTATTCTGGAATTTATTACTGGAAACTGGGGTTGTTCCTACCCAGATGCAAGACTCTACACTTGCCCTTGTTATATTTAATTAAATTTTTCCGTGCCCAAATCTCCAGCCTGTCCAGGTCTTGCTGGATGGCAGCACAGCCTTCTGGTGGCAGCACAGCCGCTCCTCCCAGCTTGGTGTCATCAGCAAACTTGCTGATAGTACACTCTATTCCCTCATCCAAATCACTGATGAATATATTGAATAATACCGGCCCCAGTACTGCCCCTTGAGGCACTAGATACAGGCCTCCAACTGGACTCCACGCCATTGACCACAACTCTCTGGCTTCTCTCTTTCAGCCAGTTCACAGTCCACCTCACTACCCAATCGTCCAGACCACTCTTCCTCAGTTTAGCTGTAAGGATGCTATGGGAGACTGTGTCAAATGCTTTACTGAGGTCAAGGTAGACCACATCCACTGCTCTGCCATCATCTATCCGCCTTGTTATGTCCTCATAAAAGGTTATGAGGTTGGTCAAGCATGATTTCCCCTTGGTGAAGCCATGTTGACTGCCCCTAATGACCCTCTTATCCTTGATATACCTTGAGATGGCGCCAAGGATAAGTTGTTCCACCACCTTTCCAGGGATGGAGGTGAGGCTGACCGCTCTGTCGTTACCCAGGTCCTCCTTCTTGCCCTTTTTGAAGACTGGAGTGACATTTGCTTTCCTCCAGTCCTCAGGCACCTCTCCCATTTCCCAAGACTTGGAAAAGATGATGGAGAGTGGTCTAGCAATGACCTCAGCCAGCTCCCTCAGCACCCACCGGTGCATTCCATCCAGACCCATGGATTTATAGGTGTTCAGATTGATTAATGGCTCCCTAACCCAGTCCTCATCAACTGAGGCAAACTCCGCCATTGTCCTGACTTTCTCTGGGGCCTCAGCAGTACGGGGCTCCCCAGGACAGCCTCCGGCAGAGTAGACAGAGACAAAGAAGGCATTCAGTAATTTTGCCTTCTCTGTATCTTCTGTCACCAGGGCACCCACCTTGTTCATCAGTGGGCCTACATTGCCTCTGGTGTTAGTGTTATCTGCCATGTATTTGAAAAAGCTCTTTCTGTTGTCTTTGACCCCTCTTGCCAGGTTTAATTCTAAGGAGGCCTTAGCTTTCCTAGTTGCCTCCTTACATCCTCAGACAACAGCCTTATATTCTTCCCAAGGGTCCAGCCCGTCCTTCCACAATCTATAAACTCTCCTCTTCCACTTGAGACAGTTTCAGTAGTACTTCGTGAACAGGAGAGCATTAGCTGAAATCAACCTTAGAGATGAAGGTTTCTGTAGACACTTTGTGATCTGTCTGGTTTCTCAGTCAGGTGGTGTTTACTTGGTTGCTTGAGGGACTCAGACTGTAGAAGAGCATACCCTGGACTAGGAAAAAAACCCAAACAAATGTGTTTCCTGTGGTCAAATGAAAGCTGATTTAGGTTTGTGTTGCTCATCTCTCTTCAGTATGAGTGGAACAATGAAGAAGGTGTGGCTGAAGAAAGCTCCTGCTTTTGTGATTGTTTGGCTGGGAGAAGTGCAATCGCAGACAGTGTTATAAGGTGCAAGTGAATGGCGGCCAAAATGAGAAGATGGAAGAATCTAGAGCAGTGTAATCTTAGCGCTAGGTGTTACCAATAGCAAAATACATATTGCTACCTCTTGAAGATGCCTCCATTTAACTTTTTGCTCAAGGGAAGAAGTGTTTTTTTTCCTTTTCCTGTCCATGCTGACAAGATAGGCCTTGTTTATTATCTGCCATTCAAAACCTGGAGTAATCCTGAGCAAAGACACAAAATGGGTGGGTAGAAAATGTGAAAATGAAGTTTAGTTTAGCTGACCTCTTGCTGTAGCTCACAATTAGATGCTGATGTGGAGTTCCTGCAGTGGAGTGCCTGATCTGCCACGTAGGTGTTTGTGACTACTGCTTGGGATCAAAACCAAACTTCTGTAAGAAAGATTATAACAAATCACATAACAATGGTGATGGGGGAAATCAGACTTCGGAACAGTTTGAAGATAATGGCATAGAAATGGAAAAGGCAATAGAAAATACAGAAAGCCCAGAGAAAGGTGCTCTGGGTAGTAGCAGTAGTAAGAAAATACTTTTTAAACTCTTTTAGGTGTATGTGTTTGTTTTTATCTATAAGAGAAAAGAAGGTACAAAACAGAAAAGAGAAAGAAGGGCATAAATAAAATAGAAGCAGTGCTAGACAGACTGGGAAATTGAAATGGAGATGAGTTGAGGGCTAAAATGGAAGAGCAAACGTTATTACGGGAAAGGAAGAAGAACTGAGGAAAACAGAAGGTTCAGACAGGGAATTACTTGATTTATCCTTATTCCTGTATCTTATTATAGTGCTATTTCTCATAGCCTGAAATTTTGTTATTTGGAGAAGAGATGGCAGAATAGTGTTGCTTTTGTGATCTGAGCTGGACAGGGAATCTTGCATGAAAAGTGGCAGATAAAAGAATGAAATAGTGGTTGTGGACAAAGTGGTGGTGGTGTCTGTGGTTTTGTTGTTGTTTTTCTTCTTCCTTTTTAATTGCAGGAAAATGAAGAGGTGTAAGTAAAGGAATGGAGCAGTGAAAGTTAATTTTAAAGGAGATTGTCTTCTTCAGTTACACATAAACCTAACACACAGGCAGGGTTCTGATTCCAATCAGTAATCTCTTTGCTTTTCCAAAAGATTAAAGAGACATTTTTCCTCTGAATGTTAGTTTTGGTGAGCTCTTGCCTTCCTTCAGTAATGGTGGCAACAGTAACTGCTAACTTCAATGGCTTGTTATGTTCATGTTAATAAGTAACATGTTTATGTTACTATAATATTTATATATATATAATTATATATATGCACATAACATTCTACCATGAATGTACTTATTCTTCCTTCCCTGAGAAATGTTGGCATAACTGACTGTATTTTATTAATATCACATGCTATACTTCCAAATGTAAGGATACAGGCCAGTTTTTAAGGTAGGCTGCTTGTTCTTAACATCAAATTGGTATGATGTAACAGGAGAGCTGCATAGGTGTGTAAAATGCAAAGAAGAGCATATATAGCTTATAACATGAAGAGTATGCACTATAGGGATAGAGTATGCTATAGGGATATAGCTAAGAAAGGATTTTTAAATAGCAAGAATCTCACCCCCAAATGCACCCAGAGTAGAATTCAAGATGTGAGGTGCTGGAATTCCCCTATCTGTTGAATAAAGAAAATCAGGTATCTCAAATGAGACTGGATAACTGCACAGGAAGAGGGAAGCTTAGCACAAAGATGGAACACAGAAATGTAACTTATATTTGGTACCTTGCCTGAGGCTACAGGAGAGGTGCTTGTTTGTTCAGGACGCATTACTTGGAACCTTCCCCTGAAAACAGAGGCTTGCTGTGTTTCAGAATGAGATATAACACTCATGCTCTCTCATTTAAAAATTATCAATCCCGTCTATTCCCATACAAAATTCCCTCCTTCAGTTCTTTCTTCCATTTTCTGACCACATTTTCCCTTAATGTGCCCTAATCACCAGGTAACTGGAAGAGGTATGCTTTTGTGGAAGCTGTGCCATCATACCCAAATAATTTGGTGTAATGGAAGTAGATGACATTGTATAGTAAAAAATAAACAGGACTGTTGCCTCACAGCAGCCCTGTCTGTGTGTTTCAAAGCTCTGTCCCTCCTTGGAGATGGGATTCTTATCCTGTTTTTCTCGTTGGGGATATTTTTTCATCTAATTTAATCCGATTAGCAATTTTTCATGGTCACAAGTTCTTAGTCTGTTCCTGTAAAGTCAGCGGTTCCTAAGAGTTAAATAACTTTAGGACATTACCCACCCATTCAGCTCAAGAAAAGAAAATTTATCCCTGAAATAGAAATGTTATAAAATCTGCAGCTCTTAATCTTTGAGTCCTAGGTCTGAATGATGGATTAGATAAGACTAATGCTACTGTCTATTCACCATATCCTTTGAAAGTAATAGCAGAAACTAAATTTGATCTGCTAATAATATATGTTGAGAATGTGTTTCATCCTCCAATCTCTGAAGCAAAGAGCAATGCATCAACAGAAAAGAAACTTTAGCATATTTTTTTAGTCACTTAATGTTGAGTTTTCTTTCCAGGTTCTGTTTCTTTCCCTAGCAGCACCCATATTTCCCAAAAGATTTTCGCTGATTTCATTAAATTAGTCCAGCTGTTCACAAAGACTTCCAAACAAATAGGTAGGTACTGCATGATTTTAAAACAAAGAAACAAAGTCTTTGGCATTCTTGTCAGTATAATTTTGGTGAGATTTTCCCTTTTTTATTTAATGTTTACAAATAATAGCATATTCTAGCAATTTGTCTGGACCGCTTCTAAAAAAAAGTTCCTATTTCTTAAAGGTTTTAGTCATTTAAGGTCAGTATCCCTTGACCACCTTGGTGCTGGGATAATTTTGGACAAGGTTCAGTTTATTTGAGGTGCATTTAAGTTTGGAATAGAAATTTAGGCTTCTGTTCCCAAAGCAGTGCATGAGAGCATCTCTCTGGTCACACTCTTTTGCCAGTGAAAGAAGCTGAAGTATAACCTGGAAGGCTGACATACTCACCCCCTACTACAGGACGTGTAGGGCAGAGGAGCGAGTGTAAACTTTCATATCCTCTAGTGGAGCTTGGATGCCTTGGGCAACTTAGGAGTCACAGTGCAGTACCCTACAGCTGGCACCTGACTGAGCAGCTCCTACAAACCAGACAGAAAATGAACTAAATGCCTGGTGTCAGTCTTTCTTGGGCTGTTCCTGGTCTTAGAGTATGGAGTAACATTGATGCTGGTATTTTGATTTCAGCAGCAAATGGGAAGAGCTGTTGTCACATGATCTGTGACAAATTTTCAGGGAGCTCCAGGTTATATTTGTATGCCAAAGATGATGCACAACAACCTGCTTTTCTGTCCCCAAAAAGCTAGATCGCAAAAATCCCACCCAAAACTTTTTCCACATATCCACAACATAAAAATATTTATCTTATGACTTTTATATTGCAACAGTATGATTACGCTTCATTCATCTTGCATAACCTAAATGTTTCTCCTATTCCTAACATGTAAGGAATTTGAATGTCATTGCTTTATGTCTCATGGCTTTATGAAGGGACATAATTTTAGGAGATTGGTAGCATTTCTTGGCTCTATAGGGCTGGACTAAATGAATTAATTGGTTAAGTCAATTCCTTTTACCATTACAACTACTTTAAAGCATAATTTAGTTATGTATTTAAAAAAAATGAGTTACCAGTCTTTTACCCAGCTATAACTTAAAAAAAAAAAAAAAGACAACACATTTGTATATTCATTTAGAGTAACATGATCTGGATAGTTTAGAGCTTAGATTGATTAATTCTATGTATGCTTAGAACAGGTAAGATCAATGAATTTCATCCAGACAGGTGGATGGTTTTACTCTGAGCTGCTTTCTCCCAAAGGATGCACAGTCCTCATCTAAGAAAGTCTTAGTTTCAACTTAAACTCTTATCTTGCAGTACAAGCCAGAGTATTTCATTCTCATTTTTCCATTTTTTTTGCCCCCAATTTAGTAGCCGTTTTCTAGTGAAACTCACTGAAAAATTAAGTGTTCTGCAAACTGGATGTCTAAGTCAAGTCTTTAGGGTTACAGTGGTGTTTCCTCATGTTTCCAACCTAAAGTGTCAAACAGCTTTAGGACCAAAAATGTATTCCTGAGTCAGCTGTTATGAGGTCTTGTGGAAGGAGAATACACTAAGCAGGTGATGGTTATAGCTGCAAGAAAAAAAATCCACCTATCGATAAAGTTTGTTCTGTTTTCTCCAAGTTTTAGGTTCATGGCCTGACTATTGATAAAACTGAAGAGGATGAGAAAACTGTTGCAAGTGCTCCTTGGGTATGTCGCATGCTGTGAAGCCAAAACCTGGGGATCATCTGCAGTCTGAGGGCAGAAGTCTTCTACTCTTGCAGTCCAGCCGCAAGTTATTGATATGGAATTCAGACAAAATGGAAAAAAAAAAAAAAAAAAAAAAAAAAGAAAATTTGTAGCTGACCATGCCCGTTTACAGTTTACCAACAGAAAGCAAAAATTATCAGCAGAAGTTTCAGAAACTTTAGCCGGTTGTGATTTCTTCTGAGTTACTGGGTAGCATTGCAGAAGATGGCACCACAACTATGTCTTACTGGGTAAAAGCAAAGTGTTAATCATTTATGAATGCATCTGAAAGTTTCTAAACCTTTTTCTAAGGGTCTTTTGTGAAGATTCAGGAAGCATTTGCCTTCTGATGCCTGTGTTATTGTATGTAACTTATGGAGGTGTTGCTTTCCTTAAAAGTGTAGAATATGTATTTTCCTAATATCTGCAAGGATGAGGTTGAAAGGTGTTGTCAGTGTTTGCATATGGGAATCAAGTAATAATGTGTGAAATGCACAAAGGCAGAACTTGGCTTGATGAGTATCACACACCTGGATACAGCCTATAACTATTTCACTTTGATCAATTCTGAGCATTTCACTGCCAAGGAGAACTGAGAAATCTACATATTCCTCTCTTCCTGGATTAGGTCATTCCCTCTTTGAATCAAGTAACTTAGACTTAAAATCTTAAAGTAAACTGGCAGTTTCCTTAATCATACCGCTGTGCTGTGTATTTCACACCTGTCTTATTTGCTTAATATATTCTTGGAATAACATTGCATCATATTTTGAGTTTAGCACAGTAGGGCCTTATGTAGTTATTTGTAGACGTCAGCTTGGAGGAACCTAGTCATGGACCAGGACTTCCTCTGTGCTATGTGTCATAAACAGAGAATGAGTTTCCCCTAAAAATCCCATCCCAGAAAGCTTAGTCCAAGGATAATGTGAGAGACTGTGTCACTCTGCCAGCAGGTGTGGGGAGGGGTTGGGATGGGACAGGGCAGAGCTGTGCCAGAGACACCGCAAGCTGCTGTGACTGGGGTAAACTGCTAGACATTCATGTAGTCTCTCTTGGTAAAGAGTTGAACTCTCTTATGTTGTGTTTTAGGTACGACAAAATAGCAAAAAAA
The DNA here is from genome assembly GCF_036013475.1 of Columba livia. NCBI lineage: Eukaryota > Metazoa > Chordata > Aves > Columbiformes > Columbidae > Columba > Columba livia. The sequence continues at coordinate 43,833,889 of NC_088604.1, forward strand.
AACCTTTAGGGATAAATCTGGTGTTGGTGTGGGTAAACAAAGGAGGCTTTTTTTTTTATGGAGATGGTAAAATCTTCTTGGTGTTTTTTCCAGCTCTCCCTTTAGTCATTGCAATAGTTTGAGAAAATAAAGGCTTGATTGCAGAATCTTCACAGCTACAAAGATGATAGTTTATCAGAACCTGATATTACTGTGCTACTACATTGAGTAATTAGTCCCTAATTAGTTGGATTTGCTGACAAAGACATGATGGGAACTCACCATATGTTATTGGCATCTGAAACAATTTTATCCTGTTAGCCAGAAGAAAGTACTGCTGTAAAGTACGTAAGCCTAGTTTTCCCACATTAGCACTACATGATAGCAACTGAGTTATTTACATTCCAAGGTGCAAATTTTCTAGTGTGTGAAGAATGCTGTTTATCACATTTATGTAGAGATTTAGATTGCAGTTAGAAAAAGACACTGATATTTCTAGACTCCCTTTTCTACTGTTCTTCTTGCCAGTATTTAATAGCATGGCCCTATAACTATTTGTACATAAGCATGTTAGCAAGACCAAGATTTTTCAAAAATGCCCGATTCACTTCTGCTGTCATTACAGTTAGTGGGAATGTCATTCTTGGGAATGATAATATTCAGCACAGAACACTTCTTGGTTTTTATTCCATTGGTTTTCTAGCCTGTGAACAATACTTCTATCCAATGTCTTTATTTACTTTCCTTTGCCCTAACATGTTCTTATTTCTGTTCTAAAATCTAAAACCACCTGCAGTGGTCACTGATGATATTTTTAATGAGGCCTCCATCTTGTCCTCTCAGCTGTGTGACCTTCGTCATTGTGCAGTGGGATGTCGCCAATTCTGCCGTGTATTGATCTTTCGCAAGGAGAGATACAAACCTTCTATTTTGGGTGCACGTTTTTATTGAGAGTTTTGGTAGGACGAGGTTAAGTGGGAGGAAAAAAGTAGCAGTGCCTGATGCATAGGCTTGGTGACGATTTTATGTTCTTTATTTCTGGGGAGAGGAGCAGAGAAGGTGGTTGTGATTTTCTAGGAAGAGAGATGCAGGAGAAAGGCTTGCTGACTTGGAGAGTCCCAAACTCAAATAACATTGATGCAGTATGGAGCTCATTAGAAGATCTGAGTGCAAGACATATTGTAAACATATTTAATTGCAGGATGGCGTAATCACTGTGGAGAATCCTTTTCTATAGAGCTTGTTTCTTCTGTCTAGATTGAATCCTCTGTAAGAATTATTTATACAGAGACTTAGTACAAGTGGTACAATGGTTTTCCAGAGAAGTTCCTTTGATGTAGAAGTTCCCTTCACACGCTGCGTGCAAGCAGTTTAACCTCTCACTTCTACCACTCTGTTATATTAATAACAAACTTGTTTAGCTCACTCCCGAGCTTTTGCAAACCACTTCAGAAAAATGTACATCAAAATTTCTGCAGATGCAAGTCTTGGCACCGCTGGAGTGTGGTGTGCTCTGAAAAGACATCATCTTTAAGAAGATATGTTTTTGAAAAGACATGCAGGAATCAAAGGTAGCCGATAGAATAGGCACAGAGTGTAAGCAGAAATGGTGTCACGGTTGAGACAGACAAACGACAAAATGGGGTGACTGTTTGCAGCAGCAGCTCTACTCACTTTTTTGTAGCTCACATGTCTTTCTGGGCATTCTAAAGGCATCCAAACCTCTTTTCAGAAAATATTTCTTCTCATAAAGCAGGAGAATTCTCCCTTCTTGTAAAAGAGCTTGCACTACTATGGAAGAGAGAATTTTAAACACTTATGGTTCTTCTGACTTATGAAATAGCATGGGTTTGATTAGCTAATTGAGCTTGAGTATGTAGGTATCCACCCCACGATATTGGCATATCTGCACAGGTTAGCAGGGGTGACACAGGACCTATGGGACACATACTGTCTTCTGGCGTGGTAACTGAAATATCCTTGGTGATTTTGAAGTGCATTAGATGCAGTTAAGCCACTGAATTGCTTATCTATGACTAAAAAAGTAATAAGGGCTCAATTTTGTTACCTGAATGTAGACACGTAGTGCTAGTTCAGCTGCCTTAGATTCCTTGAGGCATCCACAGAGTGACAGTTACAACAGCACCATGTGTCACATCTGACAGCCCTCTGCAGATGGTGCACCTTCTTCTGGAGCTAAATGTAGGAGCAGGGTGGGATATTGCGTATTAAATGGCACTAGATATCTGCATGTAAGCAACTAAATCAAGGCCAAAGGTGTGCAGTTTAGCTGGGAAAACTGAAATTAAGTGATGCTGTTTGGAGATCTACAAAGTTTGGTGCACGTAAGGCCTCGAAGCTCCCACTGTAAGTAATGCACTTAGAACTCTAGCAGAATCAGTGGATTTGAGCGAGTAATTCAGTGCACTCTAAGTAGGTGAGATCTTGAGTCAATTTCCTGAGCACAATCGTCTGGTGCCATTTAGGGTATTGTAGGGTGCCCAATACATCCTCCTTGGGCTACTAGAATGTGTTTACTTTAGCATTTTGGGCCAAACTAGAAATGTGTTTCCGAGCTGAGTCTCTTAGAAGCTCTGTTCCTCCTGTGTTGATGCAGATTTCAAAGATTTCAGCTACAGATAACCCAGCAGATGCGATCCAGGAGCATACCTGAAGTGTTGAGTAACTGGCATGCGTTCAGTGCGTTGGACTATACTGAAGCTGTATATACTGTATATTCCCAAACAGGTACAGTGGGAAAATTGTCTTCAGTGCTGTTTTCTTCTGCAGATCTCCTTGTACTGGACTGCACTACTTGCTGATGTATACTTTCCAGAGATATGTAAGATATAAAAGATAGTCTGGTAATGTCAAGTGGGTTTAGATGGTGCAGGCAGGTGAGTTAATCCCATGTCCTCTAACAGGAGCTTAGATGCCTCCATTACCTGCAGAGACAATTACATTTAGGTGTCCTTTCCTAGACGTGAATCCCACTGACATTTTCAAACTGTTATGAAACAAGAACTTGAATAATCCTTTGCAACTTGTGGTAAGTGTGAATATCTGCATCTAGTTCCTTCAGACCCATGCACCACCTGCAGCTCCCACATGCTTACTCCTTCAACCAGAACTAGAATAAGCAGAGGTCTTTCTGTTATATTAATAGTGTAGAGGGCCATGCCTCTGTCTAAACACACAGTGCATGTACAACCTTCTGTGAAAGCATTCCATATTTTAAGCTTCTATCATCAATAGAATGCTAAAGGGAGGTGCCTCCTCCAAAATTGATTATATCTAGAAGAGGAATGCCAGCTGCATGTAAATGGACCAGTCCTTGTTAATGTTCATGCTCCGGTGGGGGGATTGGACTAGATGATCTTTCAAGGTCCCTTCCAATCCCTAACATACTGTGATTCTGTGAATACCAAGTCTGTGGCTTTAGGTAAGGCTTTCTATATGCTCCATCCTTTCAATGAGTTTCCCTAGAAATAACAAAAATTGCATTGCCTTCTTTGTACAGTGCATTAACATTATAGTACTTCTGATATTTTCAGGATGCCATAACTTCTTTGGTTAAACAGAAGTGGGGGTGCTGTAGTTCTTTTCCTTTTTATATCTATATTCATTTTGATATTTCATCTGGACTTGACAGTATGTCAATCTGAAGAATGGCTAACATAGCAAGAGCACAAGAAAAAGATTCTTACTGCAAAGCTTGGAGGGATTTTAAGTTTCCCCTTTCCTGTATCAATAATAATAAAAAAGTTTATATAAAAATCACTTAACCAAATTTACAATTTCATGTGAGGTGTAAAGCACACTTGGATGCATGGGTGGCTTCTTTTTACACCAGTGTCTTGGCTTTCTGGTTACAGAATTATCATACAGATTTTTTTTCTGTTCTCAGCATTAGTTCAGACTTTTTCACGGAGACCTTTAGGATTTGGAAAAAATATGTATGGTTTGCTTGTATTGCCTTGCTTTGGTACTTCCTACATAGGCTAGAATAGTGTCCATAACACTTCATAGAGAGATGAGCTTAAATATTTCCTTCAGTGATAATTTACTGCCACTGATATGGATAACCTTCTGAACAGGTGTGACTGTGGAGTTTACAAGTAATGGAAAATATCTGTGGAAGAGGTAAAGGGGAGTCTACTTTAAATGGAGGGGTGGAGGCAAGAGAAGAAGGTGATGATTTGAGAAGGGGCTGCAGTAAACAAGCCTCTTCATAGAGACGTGATGCCTGTTGGGCCAGTTCTTCAAACTGTTTTACAAATATCACAGCCTCTTTTTCTTGAGCAAGGGAGGAATGTAGGAATTTGGATTCAGGCTGTGGTGTGTTAGAGAAGGTGAATCTGGGATACCTTCTTCTCATTTTAAGTGCCTCCCAGAACTAGAAAATTGAAATTACAAAACTTTCTTTAAATGCAGCCTGTTCAGTGAGTGTCCAAGTTTTACATTAGGCTCCAGGATGGAGGGTGATGACTGAGACTTCTTGAAGTTTCCTCCGGGATGGTTCAGAGATGGTCTCTAGAAGCAAACTAATAAAGAAGAAGAGTCAGCAACATAAACCCCTGAATCAGTCTGGGTGGAATTAGGGCCTCCAAAGATTCAGTTTCCAACAGAAGAGAAAGACCTGCAGTGCTGATGATGGCTTCATGGTGCCACTGTGATACATTCAGGACCTGGACCAGAAGCAAAGCATTAAGTAAGGTTCTAAATAACAGATTGCTTTGTAAGAGCTCCTTAAGAAGAGATGGAGGATGGTTGTACATACCCAAATCTCCTCTAGCTCCTGCTAAGTGCTGCTGTGATGCAATTATCAAATTAGTACAGGGTAAGATGGAAAGGGTGATGTCACACAGGCAGACTTAAATACATCTTGATACACAAGATGAGCATGTTATTTTGTTGCTATTTCCAAGTTTTGGAAGAAAAATTGTACCTGAGCAGGCAGGTACTAACTGCAGCTCCTCCCAGAAGGGACAAAAAAAGAACAAAAACCCCAAAAACTGCTTGCAAACTGGAATGAGAAACTCAACGTTAAAAATATGTGTGTGTGCTGTCATTTTTCTCATTTATCAATAATAGTGCTAATGACGTTATTGAAGTATTTATATATATATTTATTCTGTGATTTTCATACTTCTGTTAGCTGTTCTTACTTTGCACCATTAGCTATCACTGTATTGATTGTTCCTTCTAAGCAGCTGTTTCAAACAGAACAGGATTCCTTCTCTCAGATTTTTCAGATAAATACTGATTCTAATCAATTTGCTTAATCCATTCTATATTACTTAAGACTTTGCCTTTATGAATCCAATGCATTTGAAAAAAAAGGTTTCAAATATGTTATTTAGAAATTTCACCAAACTATTTCTAAAAACAATTAACATGCTAGGAAATAATACAAAATTTCCAAACCAAAGTACAAATGGTACAAATGACATTATAGAAACTCTTTAATTGATTAATACAGAATACTGAAGCTATTGTCTGCTACGCTGCAGTTAAACTGTTTTGTGATGTGCATTTACAAAGCAACAAGAGCTAACGTCATTATGTTGGTATGTTGTTTGACTGTGGCGTAGCTCTTTTTCCTAATTAATTAAAATTGTTGAGGGACAATATACTGCTTCAGCTAAGACTTTTCCCAAGGAAAGGACTTAATTTCTGTGAAAATTTATTTGCAGACTAGGGAAAACAATTCTCTTAAAAATGGGTGTAGGACTAAGTAAATGTGTGTATAACCAAACTTTTGCTCACCAATTTGAAAAAAAAAAAATCTGTTTGCTGTGAGACACACACCATATTATACTGGATATAGTCTAAACTGCAAAGGTGGCAGTTGTATCATCCAGCAGGCTCTAAATAGAGTGACAAATTTTCTGTTATTTTCCCAGTTTCTTAGGCAATAAAGTCAACTTATGAACTTTTTAACAATCTGGTGATGTGAAGATCTCGGAAAAAACTCAACTGTAGGTGACCTCCAGCAGTCCTTCCAACCTCAGCCATTCTGTACTTCTATGTGCGTGCAGCACCACCAGTGTAATATTTTTTTTGCGGGGGGGGGGGGGGGTGGGGCGAAACTTGCAGGCAACAACTCAGTTTCACATGGTGAAACACAGTGGAAATGACAGCAAAATGATCCCTCAGAATGGTACGGCTCATCAGCTAAATTCAAAGCTGAACAAGTGCAAATAAATATTAATATTCCTTTTAAGGGCTACTCTATCTGAATGAAGATGTGTGATGTTTTTGCAGTGTTTTGCCTCCAACTCCTTGCCCAGCATTTTCAATCTCCTTAAGGCTGAGCAGAGGCCTGGTCTCAGGATCATAGATCTTGGTAAGCAGTCTCATCCCTGTCTTGTGCAGAAGACAGAAGCTGCTACTTTCTCCTTTCAGATTTACATCTGGCAGACAGAAGTGTCTCCATGGTGCTACCACTGAGCTGGGCATCCCTTAGAGAACACCCGTTGTCAGGCAGAACTTGTCCTTGCTCACCAAGCTGCCTGTTGTAAACTCCATTTTTGGAGCTTCACTCTCCCATTTACAAAAGGTAGTAGCCTGTTTTAGCACTGAGCCCTAGAACAGGACACTCGATTTTATACACCTTAGTCCTTCAAAATTCAGAAAAAAACCCACTAAAGAAATTGTAAAGATGTAATACGTGTGTATGGTGTGCATATATATATATATATATGTGTGTGTGCATCCATGTAAAGGGTAAACTTGAATTATGATCCATGTAAATCACATAATTGCTATGCTGGAAATATTTTATACTATTTATCATGCTTTTATAACCATATTTACTGCATATATAATGAATGTAAATTTGTGAAATTTTTCCTTTAGATTATCACCTTTAAAATGTAGTATGTGTAACAGGATGATTTTGTTACTATATATTTAATGTTTTACACTGAAATGACTAATGCAAAACATTCTTATGGACTTATTTTTATTGAAATAGAACACATCCATCAACCTTTTCAGCAGTTCTTAGAACAAATTTTGTATTTTTCCCTATAAATTAAAAAAGTTGACTATTTAAACTACATTAACACATAGGCTACAGAACACTTTTCAAAATTAAGACTATAGCCTTAAATTTGCGCAAATTACAGTATCTTTTAGTCTTTTATTTTGATGTGTCAAAATTCAGTTAACAATACAACTTCTGAAAGAAGAAAGATGAAACAGGAAAAGACAAATCTTCATAGAGGAATAAGGCCACTGTGGCTAACTCTGTGTTCCCAGAGTCAATACAGTAGTCACTTTATATTTCCCAGTTGACTTGAGGTTTGAAGTTGATTCCACTAAGGCAAATGCATTTTTGGATGTCCAGAATGACCAGGTGGCTTTGCTGCAAGACCAGTTCTTTTGAGTGGACTTTTCAGATCACCTTAGTTCAGAGCCAAGTGACTGACAGCATCAGACGCCTCTGTTGTGACTTGTGCTGATGTACCAGTGGGTATAATGTTCAGGTAAATATCATACTGTTGGTCCATGCCAAGGTAACTGTCACTCATGAGATACAATGTGTAGATACACCTAAAAGGTAGAAAGCAGAATTGTTAGTTTGGAAATTAGGTGTTGACTACTTGGAGAAGATGAGCATTAAGAGAACTTAATTAGTAAATTTGTCATACTTTCCAGGAGTTTCTGGAGTAAAAAAAGCAACAGAAATAGTATTTCGATTTCTGACATATCCAGTTCTCTTCAGGGCGATGAGTTCTTTTTTATCAACTTCTCCCAATATCAAAAACCATCCTTCATCTTTAACTTTGGGGAATCGAGGAGCCACTGCCTTACTGTCTTGCTTTCCCTGTTGGGGAAAAGAAACAGTTTAACAAAACTAGAAATCACCTTTCCAAAATGCCTTGATTGAAAAACAGGTCAAAACCACATTGTTGTGAATTTTTAGATAAGATGATAATTTAGCCAGACTAAAGTATTTTTGCTATTTCTTTCCAGATGAAGGTTCTTTTTGTTGTTGTGGTTTTTTTTTTTGTTGTTTTTGTTTTTTGTTTTTAATAAAATCGTGGCTCACAAAGAACAATCCAGAGTACAAGATATTCTACTTATTTTGTGTTTGTGTTATAAGTATTCTACTTATTTTGTGAGCTATTACAACTTGAATGGAAATACCCTTTTTGTAATTTCATCTAATATATTCCAAATGCTATTCTCTGCAGAAGGGTTAATTGTAAACCTCGCATCTTTAAAAAAAGCTAAACAATATTGTTCAAGATTAATATAAAGACAAAACCAGCACTTGAAGTCTTTATTTGAGGTTGATATAGCAAAAAGAAAGATTATTTCAGTGATTCTTTAAGACAGTGACTTTGCTCCTGAAAGCTGAAGATACAGTGATGAGCACTCCATCAGCATTCATCTTGTGTTCTGTAGACAGAAGAGCTTTACTGAAGATTTACACAGAAGAAAAAGCACCATCGTAGCAATGAAGCTTCAGAAAGAGTTTGATCCAGCTGTTTCTTACAAAAGAGGGATCAAATTCTAGGAGAGCTTTATAAAACGGTGATCACTGCATGAAATGCTCCTGCTCCCTTCTTTTCAGTTGTATCTTGTTAGGAAAAGTCTCTGTCAGTAACTGGCACAGCAAACAGAACATTTTATGGAGGAGCTTTGACCCTTTTTCCTTCCTACAAATGAGAGAGTGTCCCCTTGAAGCTATGGTGAACCTGCTGTAGTCAGGACAAGAAGTCTTTTGAGGAAAAATAATACTTTTCAAATATAATTATTTTACTAATGTAAGTTAACTTCAGGATTTACAACATTATTATTATTCTTTTTATCAAAATGAAGTTGTCTTAAGAGTGTCAGAACCAACATCTAAAACTCTTCTCTGCTTTTATCTTGAACTCTTCTTTGTATCTTAACAAAAATGCTGATAATTATTCTTAGTTGTTTGAAATGTTAGAGAAATTCATTAGCAGAATGACAATGATGGTGGTCCGTATGCCACCCATGGCATGCAAATGACCAAAAGAAGTGCATGTATAGGTGACAGCTACAGTGTCAGCAGTGCCTGATTTGAGTGCAGAAGGAATGGTTAGAACTCTACCAAGAGCCGACAACCAGGAACAGAGAGTTACTGCTGCTGCTTCCAGCAGCTGGAAACCTGTTTCTGGCTTGGCCTATGAATATGACCCAGAGGAAATGGGATGTGCTTTAACTGGACAAAGGGGTGGGACTGAAATTTGGGTGTGGAAAAGAATTGAGTGCAGAAGTTGCTCTAGGAGCTGTTCAAAAAAGCTTCACGTGCAAAATACGAGGAAAACATCCTCAGTAAAGGTCTGGGGACGTGTTATGAGTAGAAACAACAGGTATAGGTATGGCTCTGGTGTGCAGTTTGGAGGCACATGGGAGGGTAATAGGGAAGCTTAGAAATGGGTTTGGGGAAGCAGGATGTGCAACAGGATGAGTGGTAGGACTTTGGGGCTGGCAAGTACTTAAGTACTGCCTCAGAAGTTACAATCTCCGCTGTCACTGCTTATGGTACCCATGCATATGAACTTTATGAATTTCTGGTTTGTAAAAAGTGAGAGATTTTTTTCATTGGCTGGAACTGGTCTAGGATTTTACATTACATGCTTATTTTCTATCCTGTTGCAACCTGCAAAAACATTTGGTTCATTACTAACACAGAAAAGGTGTTTATAATTTACATAAACTGTAAGAAGACTTGTTATGCTGCATAAAGCAGTTTTGATAATATAAATGGATTATTGGAAACTTGTGCACTTAGGAAGGAAATGATAAATTAATCTACCTGATACCCCATCTGGGTTCTCTGCAGATTTATTTGGAGCACATACTCTTGATCAGCGTGTAATTTGATCCATCTTTTGTCGTCTCGTGTGTCTGTTGCCAAAGTGGGAACTGGCACTTCGTTCTGTGGTCGAGCTGGGTCATCCCAACAGCCCTTAATGCTCAGGCTGACGTTCAGAATTGGCAAACGGCACAAGAAATTCCAAGCCTGTAGAAAAAACAGATCCCTGTGGATTACAAGACAATCTATACAACACAGACCATTGTCACTGTAACAATAACAATTCAATGTGCAGCCTACATACTTACTCTGTATTCAAAATATTTTATTATGTTTTAGAATATCATATATAATTGTAAGACTTTCTGTCATAAGCATAAAATACTTTTCATTAACCTCTTACTCTACCTTCTTCTAAGCAAATAAAAGAAATGTGAAACTCCTCAACCACTCACTAAGATTACTGATGTCTGAACAGAGGAAAAATTCCTTACCACTCCCGATTAAAATATTTTTTTCCCTATAAGCCACTTAAAAACTAGTATAATTAAGTTTTAAATGAAACTTCCTTAGCATAATCCATACAGAACAAGTCACTGCAGTACTAATTAGCAATGCGCAAGCCTCGGAGAGTTCGGAGGATCAGTTCAGATAATTAACCAAAAGTTCAACTGCATATCCAGAGTTATCCTGAGCTTTTTTTTTTTTTTAAGTTTTCTTGTATCGGTATTCACAAATCCTCCTTCTTACAATCCTCCTGAGGAATCTTAACTCTCTGTGGTTTCTCATGAGCTGCAACAGGCCCTCAGCTTTCTGTCAGCCTTGTACAGAGAACTGGTGTTAGAGGGATACGATTTCTGTCAGTGAACATGACACTCTCTTCAACCTTAAAGATGGATCCTGAAAATGCAGCCCTATGTACCTCTCAGTTTGGTCTCCATCAGACAAGGAAAAGCAGCACTGAGAAGCTGTGACAAAAATGGAGGGGAGTAATGCAGGCTTCCATTTAGTAAAAAGAAAATCAGCATGTTCACTTGATGAAATTTGTTAGGAAGACAAAATGGAAAAATGGGCTGTGGAATGGAAGCAGGGATTTGTGGCCTCACAATGGCTAAAAAAGATAGACAAGGCTGGCACTGGGAGAAAAATAAACAAAAAAACAAGAGCCACCCTCTGCCCTTCCCTTCTTCCCCTCCACCCCCAAACCAAAACAGGAGTCAGTGCTTCACCCATGTTTTCAAACAACACATATAAAAAACTGGAGGGTGGGAGGAGAAAAAAGATGAATATTGGTCTTGGTAAAGAGTCTGCAGATGTCAAAATGGGAACGTGTGAAGGAAGATGGTAGGCAGAGTTGTGTGGGCAATACTGACATGGAACAGAATGTTTTATCTGGAGAAATACTAAAGTATATTTTATTTTTCATGTATTGGTTTGACCATTTTGTGTTGCAACAAAACCTATTTTCATTTAGATTGTGCCTGATGAGTGTCTGCTTACTTTTTTCTGTGCTGGAAGGCACAGAGTCCTCATAAAAACTCAGTTAACTTTTTAGAGTCACCATTGCCATGGTTCATACTGACAGTAATGGTAGATGTTAATACACAATTAGGGATACGGCAGCGAGGGTAAGCAGAGCTAAGATCGCAGTCACAAGGAAAAGGTGGTGCCGTCCCTCTCACCAACACCCTCCCCGCCAGGTAGCTGTCCCCCTCTGTCCCCAGGCTGTTGGCACTCCCATGCTGTGATTCATTGTGCAGCTAGATGGATCAGCTTGCTAATCATTTTGGTGACAGCATGAACTTAGATCAGCTTAAAGCTGATTGTGGAAGCATATTCTCTAATCCTGTGAGCACTCTGAATAAGCATGAACCTTCGGGGCTTCTGAAAGAAGTGCTCCAGCCTCCTCCCCTGCTGGCACAAGTATTCGTGTAGCCGCTTGGCTACAGGCCATTTTGACCGTCAGTGAGAAGGTTGATATGATCCCTCCTCCCTTCATCCCCAGATGCTTGTTCCCACCTCCTGGCCAGAACTAGCAGCAGCATTTGTGCAGCTGTGTAGTCCGCGGGGTCAGGAGAGGTGACAATGGCACGAGGAGGGCAGGGCTGCCCGTTTCGGCTGCAGCACACTTAGGTGGGATTAAAATGGCTGCATTACCGTAGCCTGGCTGAGCTAAATGAGAAAACTGATTTAAGCTAAAAACTAATCTCTCTTCTCTCTTCTGTGTGCTGCATGAACAGCTGTGTCTGTTCAATGGAGAAGGTGGGGAGGGCCAGCTGTGAGTACTCAGCAGAACAGCAGCAGAAAAGCAGGGGACACCGATGAATTGCACTGATTTTCTTAATAGTGCCTTAGCTAGGAAAGGACAGGAAAATTTTAACAGAAAGTGAACAGTTAGAATGTTAAGGGAAAAGAAAACCCTCTTTGTCCCAACTCTGAAAGGGAAAAAAAGGCAGAACCTTGAAGACGAAGAAAAACCACCACAGACATTCCTAATTAATTAGTTGTTGCCAGGATGTTGCTACTTCTAACACACAAGACACCACTAAAATCACCTCCAGCAGACCACGCTGGATAAGACAGCTCGTGTAGTAACACCTTAACTGGCAAATGATTTTCTGCTTCATGTAAAGGTTTTTAAGATGCAGTTTGTGGTGGGAACTGTACAGACAGTGTGGGACTCTGCGTGCCCCGAAGCCACGCACTTCTGCTGTGTTCAGCAGAGGCACCATAATATATACCAACCCAGTGATCACCCCCTTGGTTATTCTTTAGATATCATCACGTGGAAAACTTTTACATGTAGTATCTCAGAGGACAGGGCCTGTTACAGTTATGCTAGAACAAAGTTTAATTTCAGCAGAGATCATAATGTATTAAGTCCTTCAGTGGTGTTACCTGTAGCTCTGTTGAAGATTCTGATTTGGTCTGTTTTATACCATACAAACCCAAGACTTTCTATTTGTCAAAGGCTGTCATGTCCTCATGTAGCTTTTACAGTGCAAACAAAACAAAGTAACCCTGAGTAACTTTCTGATTAGATAAGAAAGTAGTTGTAATATGTCATTCTCCAGGCCCTGCGTATTTGAAGATTAGAAGGCAAACTTAGTACTGCCTGATCAGTGATACAGCAAGGAGAGCAGACAGCCTTTTCATCATCCATGCAACGTGGAGAAAATGAAAAAATGGTTTTCTTACTGAGGAAAATTTCAAGTAGTAGCAGCTGAAAACGAAAAAGAAGATTATAGGAACACAGATGCTTCTGGAGTAAAGGCAGCTAATACCACAGCAGGGACAATATTTTTTTCAATCTTGAGGTTTCTTTTTTCTTCTTCAATAATAAAAATATCAGTTTAGTATTTTAAGAGGTGCCTAATGCTTAAGTGACTTAGAAACTGAAAAAGATTTAAAATATTTTTCAGTTTCTAAGAAGTATAATCCAGAATATGAAAGAAATATGATTCAGAACGAAACACTGAAACAAACATGGAGCTTAGGCCAACGATCAGAGTGACAGTCTAAACAGTTTTTTAATTTAGGCTGTCAGCATTTAAAGCCACACTGACTTTCAATGAGGTTTAGGATTATAACTAACTTTTGGAAAATTAAACTCAAGCTTCCATGTCATTTAGATATTTCTTGACAATTTTACTGGTTTATTTTTTTTTGTCTGTATAGGATGACATAAGCACATATTCTCTCCTTTTAAATATATCAACATGCCCAATGTGTGCATGCATGTATATACTATACATACATATACCTACCAAACCCATGGATTCAAACCATAATCACCTAAGAAATTCTTCCTGAACCTTTGATAACATCATTAACATTTTTGCCAATAATCTGTCTCTCCAGGACTTAGCCTAATATTCCAAATCCATGAGCAGCTTCAAGAGCTGCTATTTAAAAATTAATTACCAATCTGCTTAAAAAAACATTTTCTTCTTTCCAAATGTGCAATTTCTTCCTTTTCCTGTCTCCCTCAGATTTATGTAAAGCTCAAGCTTTACCAGTTTCATGCTAGTAACAGGTTTAAGACACAGGTTCAATATACTGTGAGTGAGATGTAAAAGGTTTGTTAGGAAAAGAGTGGTTTTGGCAGTTTAGTGGTGTATGTACTTTATTTGTCTTTGTTTAGGTCTGGTTCCAGAATGTTAGGCTTAAACTCTATAATCTTATATTATTTCTTTATATAAAATGTATTATAAAGGTGCATTATCTATTTGAGAATTTTTCTTTTGGTTGGCCCCAGAGCGTGCATTGAAAGACACTCAACAGGCAGTCTCAATATGAATTTTAGTTCTGTGCAAGGTATCACAATAGTCTGTTTTTTTTTTTCCTGAAAAAAAATGCCTTAAAGGATATAAAATGTTAGTATAAAGATTTCACATTTGCAATGACCTGCATAATACAGTCATAACTTTGCTGTACCAAACATGGCCATTCCCAACTCACAGAAATGAAACTTTCTCTTTACAGGATGCTAAGGCATTATGTTTTTCCCTCTTATATGCATCTGTATTTACAAACATAGACATATAGAGGCATAGAGTCATTCACAGTGTGAACGTACACACCACATACACACAAGCTATTTCTGAAGAAACTGCTAAGACATTTCAATACCAGCCAAACATATTTATCTGAGGATTAATCTTCATCTATTGAATCAGACGAGAACACTGCCATGCATACAATTATTTAATTAGCAGCCAAATCCTCTGCCAGTCAGCAGCCGTTCCAGGCATACTGATGGGGCAGTAGATGCAAATCTCACAGTGGTACTGCTTTTTCTCATTACTACTGCAATTAGCACTTAAATTGATGCTTTAAACATACTAATTTCTGGAATAATTCAGGATTTGTATGTTACCTGGGATCGCCTCACTGCAGAGACGACACCAGATTGCTACGCAAATTGAAGCACTTTTGAGCCAAATAACCATCATCATATCAGACAGAGCCAATTTGCATTTGCTTTTAAAGATAACAGAATGGCAATTTATGCAAATAAATTAAGTAAGTTTACTTCTGAGTTCTCCCTGAACTAATTATAACAATGTTCTAATTTTTTATCACATCTAAAAGTTGGACTGAAATCAATGTGTATTATGTTAGAAATCTGTTGTTAAAGGAAGCCTTGTTTTGATGTCAATTCTTTTTCTTAATTCAAAATTTTGATGTTAATTTAGTTACAAATGCAGATGTCTGTTATAGACGTTTAAGTACGTTTCTTCTTGTTTGCATACCAGTAAACGGTTTAACTGAAGCTGAACAATCAAATACAGGACATATTGCTTTCCTTTTAAATATTCAAATAAAAAGCATTTGAAGTATAGCTTTTGAAATTTTCATGTTTCATACATTTATTTGAAATCAATAGGGTTAGCATTTGATGAATACTATGGAATATAGCTGCCCTTTGCTGGAAATGGCTTGAAAACCAAGCTGAAAATAATGCTCTCTCAGCCTCAACATTTTGAGATAGTATTTTTTTCTTCCTCCTGTGAAGTGTGAAAATTTAATCTTCTTTTTCCATTTCAAATAGAAAATGAGTGCTGGGTCTTTTACTAAGGGTACTGTCAGAAGAAAATAGTGTTTGACAGACCACTTCGGAAACCAGATACGATGACATTTGCAATGCATGTATTCCTAGTGCATAGCTGGCTATGAAAAGGTGGATAACACTCAGCAGATTGAGTGACCTAGAGAAGCATCTTCAGAGCAAGGAGATGTGGTAATATCAGCCATAAACCAGGCTCTGTTACTGGTTAGCAGGGAATAAGTGAAAATAATATTAAGGAAGCAGGCAGAGAGGAAACCCTGTAAAGCTTAGCAGCACCTTGAGATGAGAGCGATGAATGTGTGGCACTTTGTACAGAACATCACATGATGTCTGCTGAAGGGAAGTGAGCAGAGAATTTCTTTTCCCAGCTACTCCTCCTTTCCAGTAGCACCAATAATGATGACTGATCAAAAGTATTACCTGTGAAATCTGTGCTGTTTGCAGCTCACTGTCCACAATGGAAGCAAAAACATGCTCTTTTCCTTCGCAGGCAGCTATTAGTTCGGGAAGACACTCGATCGGTCCTTGGTAACCTCCACGCACACCCTTCCTTTTGTGCTGGCTCCACTTTCTGATATACACAACAAAACATATGTCCAGGGAGGGAAAGCAAACATTTATTTTCAGTTTCTTTGGTGGTAAAACTTGATACCAGTTCCTGTTATTAAATGCTGGTCATTTATTTTTGGGCAGCATTAATTACTGCATCATCTAGGCATCCACAGAGCTTAGCATTATCTGTGACATTAAGGTGGATACTAATGTATTTTTATAATGGATTACAATGCAGAGATAATTAATATACAGAGTTAGATTTGTTAGGACTTGGAACCCTTCCAGTAATCTCTCGTTAATTTGTCTGGAATCATGGTTCTCAAAATAATCTGTGGGGGTTAATTAATCAATGAATATTGAAAAGAGAAACAGAAACTCCATTTGGGAAAGCACCACTGTGAAAGAATGACTTCTGCTTCTGGTGTATTAATGAACGTTCTCAGGCACAACAATGACATTCAAACACAATCAGCAGTCAGAGGTGGAATGAAATTACAGACCTGCAAATGCTTAGAAGAATTACATACCGAAAAAGGTAAAGGTGGTGTAGCTCTATATTGGGCACAGTAAGCAGGGAAGAGTCATGTATCCATCTGCCCTGAACCACCATCTGCACCAGGTTGGTTATATTCAGAGCAGTCACCAGCCAGCCATGATGTGCTGCAACATCCAGCATTGCCTAATCAAAGGAGACATATACATATAAAAAAGAGAATTCAATTATAATTGAGTACCTGGTTCATACAAGTAAAAGCATTCTTTTAATGTTTAACATACAGGAATTTCTAGGCCTTCAACATGGGAATTTACTTCAACCTCTACTGATGGCAGCAGGCATCTTTTGAATTAACCTTGGAAAAAGATGGATTAAATCCTGCAGCAGCATCATCAATTCTTACCCTTGAAAAGGTTATTTATACCCCGTTTTTAGGGGTGAGAGCAGAAGGTGGGATCTTTTCCTTAGAAATAACCTCTCTTTGACATAATCCAACTCCGAATGAAAGGGATAAATCTCAAAGTTTACTGTAAAGGAAGATGTTACAATTAACTGCAGTATTGGTTTATATTTTGACATCAGAGCTTTGCCAGAATTGCATAATTATTCAAAAATCCCTGAACTATTTAAGAACAACAACAACATATTTACATTTGTTCCAAAATTAATATTGATGTCACTTAACCAGTAGCAGTTATTATTCACATTTTAACCTAAGGACTTAAAAAAATTCTTGAATTCGACTAGACAAAACCCCTAAAGTTTAGCTTAATGAACATTTTTTAGGTTTTGTTCAACACGGACACCTAATTTGAAATCTTGAAGAAAGATTACAAAATAGCTAATAGTTTAGCTAGCGTGGGTAAGAGCAGTCAGAAATAACATGGATTTTACCCTTTGCACTGTAAACTGTTTATTGTCTCGAGAATGTGAGATGCTTGGCTGTCTCTCTTTTGGCATCTCTATCCCAAATTTTTAAAGCTTTCCCAAAGTACATTAAAAAATCCAAGCAAACATAAAAACCCTATCCAGCTACACACCACACCACAGCATTAAGGATCATCCTGCCTTCCACATCTCATGAGGTTCTGTTCCATTTCTACTTCCTATGTTGCAGACAATACAAGTAAAAGGCATCTTATAAGTATCACTAGCATAAAGATCTGTATCTGTAGAATTCATTATGGACTGGGCACTGCAAGTGGCCCTATTGACATGAAAAAAATGGTCATCTGGCTTTTTTCCTGACTGGACTTAAATTCTGTTTGGTTAGTCTGAAAGAGAATTTAAGAGTTCTTCCAAAAGAGAAAGGACCAAACATGAGGTTTTGGTTTCAACATACTATTTTATAGTAAATGTAGTTATTTGAATATATAGTGTCCTTTTCACCCTGTCTACAGTACATTAAAATGGTTATTATGATTTATAGAATCAACTCAGTTGGTGAAGAAAGTTATGCTATAATGTTAGTTGTCCTGCTTATTTTGTTGTTTAATACCATTACGATCACAATAAAGTGTGGGTCTTCATCACAAGACTCTAATTCAGTAGAAAGCAACGTATTTAAAAGTGGTTTGCGATACAGGAAATTTGAGGCTTGATTAAAATACTAGAAAATGTTTTTTAAGAAAGCAAGAAAAGAATCTGGTATATTGAACAGTATCAACACTTCTTTAAATACCATCTTCTTGATATTTCGAGAATTGTAGTTTGATTTAAGGACTAGGCTTAAGATGTTTCCCTGGGTTTTTCTTTTAAAGACAAATGATATTGTTTGATACTTCCTTAGACAGCAGATACCTGCATCATTTTAACTTATTTTCCAGCCACTAGTGTAATGAGGAGGAGCTGTCTATGTAGGTCTTTACATTTAATCAAATGTTTTACAGACAAACAAAAGGCAGCATTTACTTAAGGCAAACTAAACAGTGAAATCTTCTTTAAACAAAGGAGTTGTTTACACACGCGGAGCTATTTCAATTAAATTACACCGATTCTGGAGAAATACTGCGTTTAAAGACACAAGTTAGTTTCAGTCCTGGCCAGTCACACAGTTTATTTTAGCAGTTTACAATGCAATTTCAACAGGTTTTGTTCCAGATTAGGATGATAAGATCAGTGTCACAGAAAAATATTTAGCGTTACCCTGTATTACACAAATGTTGTCTCATTTCTTATGAACTGTGGATAAAGCGCCTTTCAGCTAATAAAGACCTACATTTAACATTTAACTTGTCTTTTTTGAAGAAAGAGCCACAGCACCCTCAAACACTCTAATAACATTCCTAGTAACCCTAGAAATAGTACCTCCCAGCACAACATTAATGGTTTTCTTTTTTCTGTCTTTTCACTTGTCTAGTCAAGGTGATTTCCAGGTATGATTATTTTTACCAAACAAGAAATAAAATCATGTTAGAAATCACATGTGAAAGAAGCAGTTTCACAACCTGTAGATTTATGTGCTGGCTCACATGATTTTTAGTCTGATAAAGAGGGAAATGTTCTCAGCATGTATCAGGGTGAAGTCCATCTTGTAAACTTCCAGAGCAAATCTCTCTTTACCTACTTCCACATTTTAAAATATATTGAAGCCTACACACAGGGTACAGTCGGTGCCTCTGAGCATGTTGCTGAGACAGTATGGTATCTCTCTCCTGCTCTTCACTACCTGATTCTTGTTCTTTCCCTTTCTGCTCTTCTGACATAGTTTAAAACCTCATGTTCCTCAATGACGAGAACACTGTATATATGTGAAGAACAATGGGCACATAGAAATCCTGTTTTTTCTATGAGCAGCAAAAAGAACACAGTTAGTTGTATTTTTAGTCAGCATGAAGCAGTGGTATTTTTATAAAATGCTTCTGAGGACACATGCATAACACTGTTTTCATTGTGTTCTTTTTTTTTTTTTTTAAATCTATTCCCCTACCCCCACCTCTTTAACAGAGGTTTGAAAAGGGGAAAGGAAAAGACAAGATGTAAGAGAAAGATAAATCTAAAACAAGCTATACACTGAAATTAACTGGAGGATCCTTTCACATAGAAAATCTCCTAGAAATTGATAGAGGCCTACAGACAGATATCCCGTAGGGAGCAAGGAAAGCCTGTGTGTGTGAGACTCTGTGTTCCACATTGTTATAATGAATCCACATGGCAAATCCTCTTTTCCTCCTTATTTTCTGCTTCTTCACCCATAGAATTTATTCACATCATCTCTATCTGGACGTGAAATCCAAGACAGTGACATTGTGAAAAAGTCAGAACAATGGTAAAGTTGCCTTGTTTCATCCGCTGCCTTGGAAACCCGCACATGTCTCATTTTCCGCTAAGTGTAAAACACACAGATTCTTGATACTTAAATGGTTATTGAAATTCCTATAAATACTCAAAGTAACAAATTGAGTCATTCCTCTGTCTCCAAATTAGCTATACAAAATGTAGCAACTAAATAAAGAAAATAATATAAAAGACAAAAGAAAAAATGGCAAGTAATTAATATTTATGTTATCCGATGAATAACATTTAGTCTAGTTTCTCCAGTTGTTACTTGTTTGGTTTGTGGTTGATGTTAAGTACAAACCAGTATAATTTTCTAAAAAACTGTGGCTTGTTCACTTTTATTTGGTGAAGAAGTAAGTAATTTCTAAATACCTTGTAGCTGATAAGACTGGAACAGATTAAGAATATTACTCTAAACTGAGAAAGGGCACAAATTGTTTATCTGCCTCAGAATTTCATGCCAACACAGGATAATTTCATCACAGAGAAAAAAATCAAGAGAAGAGGACAGTGAATGCAAGAAGTGATGCAACAAAACTATAAAGATGCTTTTACTTATATCAAAATGCTTTTTGGTAAACCAACAAGTTAAAAAAAAAAAACAAACACAAAGCCCTAAGCCCACCACTTTTTAATCTGAAGTAGAAAATATGGGGTAAATAGATGGAGTCAAGGAAAATATTGCTTGTTATAATGAAAAATATGTTTACTACTGTATCATTTGGGCCCCTTCCTGCACTTGGGAGAATAAAAGCAGAGGCCTACACTGAGATGGATGAGCATTAGCTTTTAAGCCTTTCAAGTGTCATATTTGGACAACCATAAAGTAATAATAGCAATCAGTGACACATCCTTTAACATTTTGTCTGTCATTATCAAAAATAGCTTGGCTTTTACCAACATGGGAAGCAACTAGCTATAAATAATGGCAGGGACAGCACAAAAATGCTGATGCTCAATAACTGATGTAGATACACCTGTTAGGTATTAGCAAAAATTTTCATTTTGATGATATTCAGGATTGAATGTCAAAATGTTTCGATCGAAATCTTGTTATTTTCTTCTTCATTCCAGGAGTGCGTTACTACGAAACCCTCAGCATCCTTTCTCGTGTTTCCATCATCTTATTTTCAGGAGCAGTAGCTGGTTATCCTTAAGTACTGAATTATTTAAACTGATCAACCTGTACCTTGCTGGTCTAACATGAAGCTGAGATTTAACAGTAGGTCTCTTTTCAGCCAAAGTTACTACTGATGCTTTAAATCATCGTTTATAATTCCCTAGCCTGAGGGGAAGTAAAGATGGGGCAGGATGTGAGAGAGGTGAGTGTGTGGCACACACACTGATAGCAAAGCATCATTGCTTTTATCTGGTGTTTTAAAGCACTCTGAACATGTGCTCAGAATAACATACTAAATTGTTCCATAGTGAACATATCTACCCCACACACTCCCTACCCATTTAGGAGATTTGTCTAGCAACTGAAATATCCTGATTGCAAAATCTTTCATTTGAGAAACTTTTCTTGCAAAGTATTAACACTGGTTTTGGTATTACTTTCACATCCTTCATTTGAAAGCCAGATATTCTGGATCACTCTTGTATGACTGGGTAGGTGGCAAGGGAGCAGAGGCTGTACAACTAGCAGAATTTCTCATCTACTCAAATGACTTAAATAGCTTTTTCCTTTAAGATAAGTTATTGAAGTGTTCAAATGAAACAGCTTGCATTTTATTAACAGAGACTGCATACTGCTTGGAATAATTTATTTTGTTTGAAGTCACCTGTCATATAATTCTGAATATAGTAAGCATCTCTACTTAAATATTGTCAATATACATGTAATTGTAAACATTGTAAATATAAAAGTCAATATTTTGTGGCTAAATTATATGTAAGTAAGTGAAAATGGAGCTAAATGAAAAATAACTGCTCTGGATACAAAGGCTAGCTAGGGAGACTAAGGTAACGTAAGAAGTGTTGCTGCAGCTGAGATTTATATCTGTGATTACTCAGCTAAAAGTTGACTGCCTACAGTGATGCCATTGGTGGTAATGATTTGTTGGATGAGGCTGAAACTTCAAAAGTAATCAGGGTGAGCTACATGGCTCAAATTTATCCACTTTTAAAAGATTAATTTTATTTTTTTTGTATCGATGCTTCACAGACTACAACACTTTCTTGAGCTCCTTCATTTGGGAAATTGAAGGTGGGTACACTAATGTATACAGCCCTCTACACAAAAAAACATTCACCTTAGACTTGAAAGCTCATATAATCTAAATCCAACACATTCTTAGCCAAACAAACAACAGGTCTTATTCTGCAGTGATGCTTTGAGGAAGGAAACTGGTATTTAAAAGATATAAACTGTGTAAGACCAAAATACTTCAAACTGTTGCACAGTTGCATCAAAAACCATAGTTAAGGCTGGTTAGGATTTGTACCTATTTTTGTACCTGCATTTATTGTGTATTGTATTCCAATATCAAATCATCAAAATATCCCCAACTCTTGTCTTCACTGCATACTAATATAAGTTCTGTTGTCTAGGACTAGACTTCAGTTAGAAATAGACGTTTAAATCCATAGAACTATTAAAATAATTAAAATGGTGCCTAATTACAGCTGTTTAGGACTACGGAGTTTATAAGACAAATATTTATAGATAATAATATGCAAAAGTATGCATTTTACCCATTTTCCTGAAAACTAAGAATTCAGAATAATAATAAATCTTTTTTGCACATGCTTCAAATGTAGGAAGCCTTCCAATATGTAATATTATATTATGATCCACATGTGACTTGAGATCATACTAATACAAGTAAAATATTTTTCCAGATGTTAAAGCATGCCATGTACTATAAGATTCATGTTTTCATATAAATTATGATTACGATGCTTCAATTATATACCCCACTAAGGACAACTGGCTTGAAAAGTTGGAATTTATTTGAAGAAGTCTTACAGAGGGTTTTAAGGTCACTAACTTTTGTATCTTATACACTGGTAAAACAGGTATCTACAGAACCTTTGCACTTCAGAGATCTAGTCCAAGATTACTTTTTAGAAATGCATGAACTTGGGGAAGGGGAGGAGTTCTTTCAGGTCAATTAAATCACATACACACAGCTGTATAGTTACAGCTTACAGACCACCCCTCCCCCTTGTACTTTATCAGAGAAATACTGAATAAGATGTAATTAATCCCATTCAGGGATTATTATCCTTTTATACTGCACTCCGCATCCCCCTTCCCTTCACTTTTTTACCAGCTCTCTCTTCCATATGCTCTGCTACCCCCTAGGAGAGACTAATTCTTCATTCTCCCATCATCATAAAGGTCTCACTGATGTATGCAAATTGCGACCTTCCTAGCTGCTTTGTAAGATTCCTATCCCTGTATTCATCCTTTAGCCTCCATAGTAACTTTATTAGTATGATCAGAACCAGTGGAAGGACAAATCACTTACTGCCTATGGTTAGTGGAGTGCAGCTCTTGGGTTCTTAGTGACTAATTTTTTTGACAGTATTAGTGAGAGCAAAGCAGCTATGGAATGTGATACTAGCAATGTAAACTTGGTAGGGCATAACCCACCACGTTCAGAACTTGTTGATTTATTTTGAGATTATTAATTAATAAATTGATATTCTCTCCTATGCTAGTGAACTGTAAATACAATAAAATGTTTTTGATAAGAATCTCTCAGCAAGAAATTCCGGTTTCCTAACATAAACAATGTCTTAAGAACAGCATTTGTTCCAAATCTTACACAATCTAACAAACCCATGAAAAATATACAGCATCTTTCTCATAATAAATCTGCCCTCTTTAGAGTTGAAAGTCAGTTTCAAAGTAGTAATGTAATATTTTGTCAATAATTAAAATTTTGAGTGCATTCACAAGAATCCTTTTCAACAGCAACAGTTATTCCCAGTAACTTTCTCCTGAACTTTTAGCCCCATAAGGTTAGCATTCAGGAAGCTCAGCTGCTGTCTAACAAACTTAATTAATCAAAAAGTCATTTCCGAGCTGTAACTATGAGTAAAAGTGCTTCAAGTGTGCTAGCAAGCCTACAAGTTAATCAAAATGCTAATGCAGTACAAATTAAAGTTGTGATTAACATTTCACAGTAGCTGCTTAAGTGAATTGATCACACAAATGGGTTAAGCATTACTCATTTCCTCCAGCCCCAACTGGGAAAAGGTTTGTCATGGGTGGGGGAGGGATTATATATAAGCAGCACCAAACCATCATTAAACTGTCACCAAGATGCTTCCATACACCAGTTCACCTATTAGCCACAGCGAGCAAAAACCCCAACACTACTGCCACAAAGGTAACCTGCTCTTCTCTCATGTACAGACCGGCAAAAGAGCAGCAGGCAGCACATGATTCCACCCCAATGTGTCCGGGTACGTTCACTACAAAGTTATCCATCGCTGTTTAGTATCTATAAATGAGCATTACTGTCCAGCATATGCATTACACATTTTTTTATTATCCTGTTCTTTCCACTCTCCTAATGTAGAATGGGTAGCCATCCAACCATGAAATCAACCAGTATTTAAGTAAAATTGCAAACATGGTGCTATCACTGGAATGTTACCACATACACAAAGAATATGTGTAGTAGTTAAAGAGATACGGCCCCTGCTCTTCACTTGTTTCTGAATAATCCTCTGCATTCTCGAGTTAATTTGATTCTCTTCCCTTCCTTCAGTAGAGCTGCCAACTTATTTATAGTTGCCAATGCACCCATTAAACAAAAAAATTATTTCCTTCCCTGGGCACTTCTGGGCAAATCTGACATACACACTGCAGAACAGGCCATTGCAGCAGGTCATGGGCATGCCTGCACTAACCAGACAACATATGAGCTCAAAACACACTTCAGATCTATAAGACTTCTCCATTTCCTCACAGGCAGAAAAACAAATGATCCAAGGGATATGGCTCCCCAGGTCAATAATTTTAGTGGCTGTTACGAACCTCGGAGGTTTGGGGAGAATGGAAAGTCCAGAGCTGAGGGACATTCCCATTCTTACCATCTGGGAACTGCAGCTCAGGCACCTCTGCTGTTGACAGCTGTGCTGAGATGGCTGGGAAGGACTTTGGCGTGAGGAGCGGTAGATGCAGCTCCACCATCAGCCAGAGCAGCTGCAGTTTAGCAGAGCGAGCATTTTGTATGTAAGCTAGTTCTTTAAAGACTGCTGAACTGGGCAGCGTATTTGTGCAATATTTGATGACTCTGAACATGTCCCACAAAGATGATTCTCTGAAGAAGAATTGTAGTAAAAGCTGCAATTTAAATGACCAGAAACAACTAACTAGAACTATTTTAGAAAGGCTAAAGCAGTGTTAGGAACATCATCGTCCAGCTAAGGAAATGCAGTGTTTAACCCGAATAGTTTTTTTTATTTCCTGTCAAAATTAGAATCTCCAGAGGAGTAATGTGACGGGGAAAGGCAGGCCATCAGTGACGGTGTTACAAGGTCCTCCTTTCAGGGACGTGCACATTTCCCGTGCAAACTAGTCTTTATTCTGACTTCATGTCCATCTTCTCTCATTGCACAGGTACCCTACTGAGATGCGTTTAACACATCCATAGGTAAACACTTCTCAGAGGTTAAAGCTGAGCTCCATGGCAGTTCTGCTCCTGGCAATATTAAAATATTTTATCAACGATTATACTACAAGTGGAGGCTTGTGCCAATCCCAATGCAAAGCCAGCAGTCTCTTTCCTAGAAGAGACTGCCCTGCTGAATCCGAGACTGACGGTATTACTGCCTCAATTATCCATTTCAATTAATGCAAATATAGGCAATAGTCTTAGAACAGCAGAGTAAGAACTGATCGCTGAATACACAGTCACAAAATATAAGGCTTGACAAAAGAAGTAAAAAAGAGATTAGATTTAGTCTGTTTCACATATTCATATATCAGAGATAGGAAAAAAGGTGGGGTATTGTCTTTACGGTAATAATTCTACAAAAATATTAGACAAATAATTTCATTAGAATTTTTATCCTTTGATGTTCTTCTGCAGGAAGCAGGAAAGTGTTTGATTTTGAGCAGCTACAGGAGTGCTCAGCACCATCTTACTGACACCTCTATCTTTCCTCAATAAAAATATAGCAGAGAGAGGGCTACGCTTGAAGAGAATATGCAGTCTACTGTAATTTTATTAAAGGTGACAGAAGCAAATAAAAATCAAATGACTTGGCCAAGGTCACATAGGAAGTCATGGCAGAGTTTTTGAGCCATGGGAACCTTCTGTGCTTTATCTATGAGGGCCTGTCACTGATAACAAACCTGTTAGTCTTTGACTTGAGCTTTTCAGTGTAGAACAGGGACATTCCTTCAGTCTAGTCAATGCCTCAGTGGCCATTCATTATGGAGAAGGGTGTGGGAGCAGACAGGCATTCACTTCCCAAAAGGTTACATATTGCTATTCCCCATATTTCTCCAGTAAAAGGGAAAGAATTCTGTATTTAATCCTGGGGAAATAGCTAATACATTTTGTCTTGCTATAACAAACTCCATCTATAGCTAACAAATGCTAACTATAGAAAGTCTGTATCAGACTATATTTCTTCCATTTTCTATGTTAACAATTACATTTAACAATTACAATTACTGAGCCAGCACCACAACTCCTCAAATTCTTTTAAATGCTTATGACTCCTATCTTTCATCGTGAGTATAGATCAACAGAATTCTAATATAAAAACAAAACTTCTGAGACATCTCAGGAAAATTAATTTAAGAATGGTTGAATTTTTTTTTTAATTAGAAGAAAATAGAATCTTACTTGAAATCCATCAGTCACATTTATCTATCTGATGCTGTTAATGTAGTTTTCTGACCATTAACACTACTTAGCCTAAAGCCACTGGTGATGAAAGAGGCTCAAGGAGGCTGGAGGAATGGTGGGGAGGACACAATAGGGGAGCTGCAAAAGGAACGACAGCACAGAAGGCTGATTCAGGTGAAAGCGAGCACTGAAGAGTGGAGAAGTGTAATAACCTGCGTTGGACAGAGGCTTGCTTATGTATTGCAGCTAGAGATGGCAAATCTGCTCTGCAGTGGACCTGGGATGGAGCCCTGCTGTATCTAGCAAGGTACAACCACTTGTAAAAGCTCTTTGAAAGATCTTGGGCTGATATGGAAACTCTGTCATTCACATACCCAGCAGCAAAAATAACAGTTTATGTTCAGGTCACAATTCACAGGTTAGCTATACAACCTTAACGGATAAAGTACTTTGTAAGTAAATAAACAAAAGTTCGACACAAACCCAATTCCCACCTCACTGCTGAATTTTACATTTGGTGGTGTGAGCACGTGTTCACACGGACAGAGAACGTCACCCACTGAATATGTTAATCAATGGATCCTTCTATGGTTCAGTTCCTTTTCTCACAGCTAACATCTTTTTTTTTTTTTTCCACCTCTGTTGACCCAGAGTTCATCAGCAGGTCAGTGCTAAGGAAAAAGGTAACAACCAGTACTGAAAGTGTAACCCTGTCTATTGCTTATATTCTGGGAACTTTAACCTTTGTTTGGGAAGCGTGACTAATAAGATGGAACTAATATTCTCCCAAGAGATGTAAACCATGCGACAACTTCAAAATACAAAAATGCTCGCTTTTTTTTTTTTTTTAAGACTACTGTATATGTAACACTAGGTAGTATTTAACTGAGGGCCAGAGCGCTAAGGCACAGTATGGAATGATACTCCTCTGAACTCCATTTCTACTTCAAGGAACTGTCTAATATTTTAGGTTTTTTTCTTCTGAATGATTATTGTTTCTGAAATACATATTATGCAGTAACAGGATTAAAAAAATATATTTCCTGGCAAAGCAGAATAAATATTAAGCAAAATAATTATTGTAAAGAATCTTCAATTTACTTCTTTTCCCAAATATGTAGTTACGCCCCAAACACTAATTCCACAATCATCTAAATGAACTCTAAGTATGTGATTTCTTTAAAACAAAGGTGAATTTTCTCATCTGAGCAAGTGATGTTGTTTTCTGTTAATAACTGAGTATTATGAATAACAACTGTTCATACATTGAAGCTATCAGCACCATGATTTTATTGATTTGAATATTTGGAGTAGACTTGCATTCAAGCACTGCTGGTTGCCAAGTTTAAGACTGTGTAGCAATAACATTTGTGGTGTTATTTGCCCCTTACTTTTGTTTTCTTTATTAATTTTGCTTTATTTGATATTAGAATTACAAGCTTGTAGTTTTTGCTAGTGTAAGGTTGAGACTCACCCAAATCATTGGACACTGAATTGTCCACAGTATTTTGTTTGTCTAGAGCATTGATTAATAATTTCTCATAGCGTGGCTTTACAAACTGGTAGGCTTGACACAATGATGTTTGCAGTTGCCAAATTGCCATCAGGCTTCAAACAAGATCAAAGCTCCATTCTGACAGCTGACATATAGATCACTGAGAATATTAAAATTTTAGTGAACAGAAACTGTAGGAAGAAAGAATTACTGTCCCTATTTTACAGATAGTGAATGGAGGCAGATAAAAAGAATGGTTTGTTGAAGGCTACCTGATCTTCAAGAACCTGTGAATGAGTCTTTGTCCAGTTCTGCTGAAGAGAATATTATTCCTTTCTGGCAGAATCAGAGGGGCAGCTGTTCTCTGCGTCAACCAGAGCTCACCCTTCCTGCTGTAACTCTAAATGTGCTTTTCAGGTATGGCAGCACTCTGTTCCAAACTCAAATTGCTGCTTTAAAATCCTTCTGAGGCATGCAGCTGTGCATGTGATTACTTGTTACCAGTGTTCTCTATGGTCAGTTTAGTTTCTGTGGGTTGTGACTGCAGTACAACTGTAAAAGTCACAAGCCTCCAGACTGAGTTTAAAATCTGTGTCTAAAAGTGTGCTCTTTGGCTCTGGGATAATTAGGAAACAGAAGACATATCTTTTCACAAGCTAGAGAAAAACCCTTTCTCTCGTCCCAATTCACATTCCAAAGGATGTTTTATTTACGCTTGGCAGTGACTACAGTGCTTATGGGTGCTATAAGAATAAAATTACGCACAGGAGACAGGTTCTTAGTGATCAACACAACAACCTGCAGGGAGCACACCCATGCAAGGAATAACTTATATACAACATAACACGATACAGAGATAGAAAGCTGTTGCATATGAAAGAGGTGAGTCCTATGGCAACAGCTGCCGCCAACCAGAGTCCCACAGACTTTTAGCATAAGATTGTTTACCTCCAGTTCTGCAGAGCTGGCACCTTTATGGGCATCTAATTCCTCCCTAAACAAAGTGGTATCATCCTGTGTGGTACCAGTTCTCCAGAAGACTGCAAGAAATCTTCAGATTTTTCTATATTCAATATATTACAACACACTAACAATAAACAGTAAAACCAACAAGAGTTAAACATTAAAATGCATTACTATACCTGACATATTCTGATTGCCTGGTCCAGCACTGTCTTTGTATCAGTTGCATAATCCGGACAAGGCAGCATGGCATGGCTGAAGTGGGCTTGCAGCAGGAGGTGTGTTTTTGTGTGTGAACTGTCAAATGAATGGGGATTGACTTCAACTGGAAGATGTTTTGCCAGTTCACTGTTCATCTGATCTTCATTGTGTCTCACAGGTAGATCTGTGTACTCATCAGCATTCTTAAAAAAAAAAAATGAACCATTGTAATTAACTTCAGAATAATCATTATTCCTTACTGAGACATTAAAAGTATATGCAGTGAATTTACTATAGTTAGAATGCTTAGAAAGGGTACTTATTTATCAAAATCACGTGTGTGGGAAAACAATAGGTAGTAAAATATTCACAAATATTCACACAACTATAGGTTTTAAATTTTTTTTTCACAGACCTGATTTTAATATTAAAGAAAAAAATAAAAGCAGTGAAATAAATACATTCATGGGTGGAATCAGTATTTGAGATGACCTTCTACAGGTATTGCACCCTGGCTGGCTCACAAAAACATTGTAAGGTTGGCTATGAAGAA
Organism: Columba livia; assembly: GCF_036013475.1. Lineage (NCBI taxonomy): Eukaryota > Metazoa > Chordata > Aves > Columbiformes > Columbidae > Columba > Columba livia. The sequence continues at coordinate 43,863,605 of NC_088604.1, forward strand.
GTCAATAATTCACATTTTCAGTTTTCAGGGTTTCTACTTTTCTGTTTGTATTCAAAACACAGTGGGTTTGAAATACCTCTGGTAAGGTTCTTTTAAAATATATTTTCAATATTTTTTCAATATTTCGAGCAGTCGGTGTCTAAGCAACAGATGATCAGCAATCAAAGCAAAAAGCAAAATTTTAAGTAGGTGCTGAAAACTGTCCTCTGTGCTCCAGAGTGGGACTAATACCATTCATGCCAAAATGAAAGCTGTCTAAGAACTTTCTCACTGTTGCAAAAAGGAGCTGCACACCAACAAGTACTCTAAATGTAGTTAGGAGTAGCAACATCCTTGGGGCTGAGAGGAACAAATACGTCTAGCAGCAAGAGCAGAGATGTTCATTCTCCTGCTAGGGAAACCCACTGTCTCTGAAAGAAAGTTCAACAGAAGCACCCTAAGAACTATAAGAAGAGACTGAAGAGGCTGAAGAGTCAGTTCTGTGACTTAATTGGTAATTTTTTTCCTCCACAAAATCCTCTTGTGCATGCATGCGTACATTTTCTTGTCTGGAATGAGGTTGATCTTTCTGAAGTATAAAATTTGCAAGTAAAGATAGGAGTTTTATAATAAGTGATATCTTTTCCATCTGTAATTTAAAAGACTGTACTTCTTTTGTCATGAAATAAAAACTTATTTGGGTAGCCCTGAGGGCAATATCTTCCAAACTATGGACTTAGCAGAGACCATTAAATTAAAGTGTTCAGGATTTTATATTCGTCTTAGACTATAGATTTGATATTATGAGTTTTAGTCTTCAATCTCCAGTCAGTCTTCCTGCAAATCCATATTAATGAAGTAGTCACAACGGTAACCAATGCAGAGTGAGATAAAGAAAAATGGCAATTTTAGAACACCTAATAGAACTACCTAATTGACTTGCAAAGTACCGTATCCACTCATTAATATCCTAACACATAAAATTCTTTTTTGACAATTCCTAAAATCAGTTATATAGCTGTTTTTCACTCCCTTGAAAACTGACAGCACATTTTTTTTTTCTTTAATGATACAATGAAACTACACCTAAACTGTGATAGAAATGTAAAAGGAAAAATAAGTATTAGGCAATTTAAGATTTGGAAAGAAAATCAGAACGTCATTATTTCATATCTAGACTGCAGATTAGAAGTGAAGACTGACTAAAGACAACTGCTGCTTAATCCTGGATGTCTCTGCTAGATCTCTTGTGAAAACTGTGGTCATTTATTCTCTGAACCCGAGGTCACAATCTTTTTAAGTCCTATAGAAGGCTGCATGTTTGCTTCACTCTTTTTATTTAACTGGCTTCTCCTTCAAAGATATTTTAAAGAATATTTACCAAGGAGATTTTTTACTTAAGTTTTGCTTTGCAGTTTAAAGTAGCAGAAAGAAGAAGGATCAGCCAAGTCACTCCAGACCAGTTGGTACTCCTGAAAATGCATTTTCCCTAATTCTTCCCCAGCACATGTTTTATTTACCTCCAAAACACTCCTCTTATTTTAAACAACTTGCCTACTTAATTTCCTGTTTGTGATCATTGACTGTAAGTAAGTGAGGTTCATTTTCTTATCTGCATCATGTAGGTAATTAAAGGAAATTGAGAATGGGTAGTGAAGCTTTTATACGACTGAGAATGAAGCTGAATGGAGGGCACTGAGGTCAGCAGAGTCCATTATATTTTTATGTGAGAGGCCAGTATGTCTGCCCTGTCCTTGTTTGCTTAGTGTAGCCTGGACAGACTACTAACTGCAAATCTGTTTCTCTGATTTGCCCAGCTGTCCTTGAATAAAGACATCTTCCATTGCAAAATGGTAAATGACAGTGATTGACAACTCTGTGATGAACTCTGCTTGTAACCCCCTGCTACTGTTTTCAGGTTGCACAAGAAAAGACAGAATAAAGAAACATCCATTGTAATCACCTCAAATAGGCCCTGCTGTTCACTCAATATTTTTTCATTTTAGTTTTCCTTTTCATTGTGAATCTCAATCTGTTCTGCAAAGGCTACAGCTTCAATTATTGCACACAATATATATGTATTATATATTTTAGTACATTGTATCTGGATACCGTTCTAATTTCCATGGCTGAGGAAACAGATCAAATTACGCATCAATCATTAATCTTCTTTCTAAAGACAAGAAACTTAACACAAACTTTACAGTTAAACCACAAAGCACTGCTGTGCATTTTTCACATTCCCTTTTTCTTCCGTTAAATCAGGACTATTTTGGCTCATTTGCAAATAATATGTCTACAAGCACCTACACACTTAAGCATAACTTGGACTATACCAGGAGTTAACTAGGAATTTTAGCTATGTGTTCTGCAATCATGTGTTTGGTAGTCATTGCACATCTCTCCTTTCTACAGGTTTGTGATGGACTTTCCCAATACCTTCTTTTGGGCATTAGAGAATGCTTGCATCATCTTGAGGGTGAAACAGTCCCCTCAAACCTACATTTCAACCTGTATGTGATGCAGGGTTATACAGGAGACAGTAACTTGCTTTGCCAGTGAGAAAAATCACACGCAGACCTGCATAAACTCGGTAGGTACATTTTACAAGGTCAAAGGGCTATTCTGATAATTGAATTCTGTTTCCTGCATAACACCATCCATAGAATCATCTTGGTGTCCTGTCTGCAAGAGTGTTCCAGATATGCAGCTTACCATCACCTTTTACTTGAACTGTTAGAATTGTTCTAAAAGTAAACAACTCATCCCATTTTAAAATATATCTTTTGCAGTTTTCTGGTACTATGAGGCATTTGAGGAGTCAGACTGAACTAAAATTTAAATATGGTATCCAGCATGGCGAGTACTGTGCTATGCAGTGTCCATAGGGTTAGAAAAAAAATCAGATTTTCTTTCTACCTGCAAAATCTGTAAGTTTGGCTGAAATTACTGATTTATAGTGAACTATAAACTACATCACATGTAAATCTGCTGAAATATTTTAAATCTCAACTAGCTACACCTTGCCATCTGTCTACAAGAGGGAAGAGGATACTTGTGGAACGTAGACAGAAATGGGATCAAGGTGAGCAACTAAAGTAAACTTGAATATTTTAAGCTAAGTTCAGTCATGGGAACAGTAAAACTTATAAAGTTAATGAGTTCTAGACTTTAAAGAGCAGTTGATTAATTTGTAACAATGAGGGTCTAAACCAAACCAAAAATAGTTTCTCACATTCCAGAGTTGAGCCAGCAGCCTTTTCTTTAGTGATGCTTTTATTGAAACTACCTTAGAATTGACTGACCATCTGTACATTCTTTTTCTTTATATAGGTACAGTGAACCTAAACACCATATTTTCAACTTTAACACACCTGCAATTTGTTTTGCTGTCTTTTGAGTTTCTGGTGTAGAAACAAACAAGGGAAAAGCATTCTTAGAAAATATTATATCAAAATTAGCAGTCATTAAGCTACAGTATTAAAAAAGCTTGCAGTAAACTAGTACTAAAAGTAACTACCAGAAGAATAAAAATGGAGAAAAGATAAGGATAATTTTTAGCTAATACAGTAATTGCATCCTCTTTACCTGAATCTTGGTTTAAAACACAAACTAATGGTAGTCTGAGTACATGCTGAAGGACTGCAAAAATAATAATCTGTGCACAGAACGAAAAATAAAAAATAGGCTGCTTTTTTTTTTTCCAGTTGTTCTGCAATTAACACTACTAATACATTATGAAGTAAATTTTAGTTCTCTACTATCAGAAGTTCAAAGTTATGTCAATATGCAATTTATTTTTCTAAGCGAAAACAGCATACTTCCATCTTTAAGTAACTGGATAGGCAAATATAAGCTCAATGATAATATTATTATATAATTGTCTTTTGTCTTTTGTTCCATTGCACAAACTGCTACAGATTATTTTAGTGCAACATCCTGACCTGTAACTTCCACATAGTGCTACAGTGTATTACAAGTAGCTGGACTCTAATACTACTTAAAGCAGTCTGTAAGTGTCCTCGTTTGGCAATACCTATGTTAACCTTAGGATAGGACAGGGAAAATTAGCATGGCAGAAACAGAGAAAGAACAAGCCCTGATAATTTGTGAGTAGCCAGCTAACTGCATAATAGTGTCTTATAACATTCACAAATTCTGTATTTTTTTCTTTGAGTATACTTGAACTTCTGCACTTAAAAATATTTGAAATTATTTCTGGCTTTATATACATATCTGTATCTCATTTCATGTGCTGACAAAAGTTTCATTTGACCCTGTTAACTATATTACAAGGAAAATTAAAAAAAATCCCTTAACTGAAGCTCCCAAGCTGATCTCCCTTTGCTCTTGCTCTTCTAAATAGCACAAGACCATATTATGTGACATAATAATGACAAAAGTATATATTATGAAAATTATCTAAACTAATAATCATATTTATACTATATTTTATCTTCACATTTTCAAGTGTGAGTTTGATTTATACGGAAAGACATTAAATTTGCACAGATGTATCCTGGCAGGCAGCTGGTGCACAACCCAGCTTGGATTTATATCCAGAAAAAAAAATAAACGCGCTAAAAAAAAGGGGGGGCAAAAAAGCCCAAACTGACCACATACTTAAAATCTGTTTTTCAGCTCACACTAAAAAGTAAAGTAGATTGAAAAATGGAATTGGAAAAGTACTTACTAGAATTACTGCTCTGAAAATCATATCTGTGTTACTGATTCCATTATAAACTCCTATTTTAAGGAGTTTATTGGTAGCCCATAAATGTATATGCTTCGGTCTCAGCTTTATGGGACATAATTCAAACTTCCAAAGTTTAAAATGTTTGGGTGGTTTTTTTACTCTTAGATATAAAAGGTCTAGGACAACATCCCAGTTATAGACAGTTATAAACATATATTACTAGTTATAAGTTTTAAGGACAAACATGATATATGTTTTCAAGGTCCACATTATGGAAAAAAAAGTCATTTCTACCAGCTTATTGAAGCTGCTGCATAACACAGGGATATTCAGATTGGAAGCTCTTTTTTAGACAGCAGACACTTGTACAAAGAGCTTCCTCACTCTGCTTTACAAATGTAAAAATATACTTTTGAGACAAACTTTACAAAAGTGACATTCCAGATTTTTGGGGCAGCCTGGCAGGCTCCACTAAGAAACAGAACAGGCTGAAGTTTTGCAGAGATCTTGAGTTGAGCCAGGGGATGTTTAGATGGCTATTAGGAAAAATGTCTTCACCGAAAGGGTTGTCAGGTGTTGGAACAGGCTGCTCAGGGAAGTGGTGGAGTCACCCTGGAGGCGTTTAAAATATGTGTAGATGTGGTACATAGGGACATGGTTTAGCGACTGTGTTAGGTTAACGGCTGGTCTCGATGATCTTGAGGGTCTTTTCCAATCAGAATGATTATATGATTCTAAGAGTGGCTAATATGATGCAAAAGAAAACAACAAAAATTGTCAAGCAAGTTTAGAGTATATTTAGTACACGATACTGTAATCCATCATAGAGACCATTTCTAAACAAGCTCCATATAACATTTCTCCCTGTCAAATGCACATGTATGTGGCAGTGCAATCCAATGGTATCCACCATGAAGGTCCCTTCCATCCCATACTGATCTATGATTCTATAACAAAGCCAACCCTGCAGTGAAGTTCCTTGGGTTCCCATCCCTTCCTTCCCAGGTGGGTGGCTCACAGGGACAAAGGGCTGAAAGCCGAGCCCCGTGTCCACCCCTGCGCCGTGGGTACGGGGGAGCCAGAGCCACAGCCCTGGGGCAGCATCTGTCTCTGCTGGGGAAAAGGGGGGATCCCTCTCTGGCACTGCTGCCTCCCACTGTGGACTCTGCCTGCTCCAACTCTCCACTCCAGCTTGGATAATGGGAAAATGACCTGGCCACTTCTCTAGTATTCCATCAGAGTACTCCCTACTTTCAGAAAAATGACAGAGGGAAAACAGATACGTGTAGGATGGAGAGCAACATCCAAGGGATAAGGGCTGCTCAGTATCTTTTTGAAACAAATACTAACTTTTTGTTTATTAATCAGCAGTTAATGCGTTTTCACAGATAAAAGCTATGTGTAAAAAAAAAAAAAAAAAGGTAGAGAATTCAAATTGTAAAGTTAACCCATTAACTAGGTAGGAACAAAATAGTGAGGCTGGGGTACCCTGGGCTCTAGATTTAAGACTTACCAAAATGGGCACTGATGGGCACTGGAAATTTCCAGTTAAGCATGAGAAGTTGAAGAGATAAAGATGTAAACCCCATCATTACGCAATTATGTAAATCTATTAGTTTAAAAAAATTAATTTGTAACTATCTTTCAGGATTTGAAAGGGGCACATTTCAGTAATGGGATCTACAAACACAACTTATTAGAACGTACAAGGTAAAAGTTCTTACAGTGCTTATCAAGTCCTCATGTTACTGATCAGAGAAATCATACATCAGTGTATTCTCTGACTTCTCACTTTAAACTGACAAGTGTTTGATTTTTGCTTTTAAATAGCTGCATATGATAAACAACACAAATTTAGAATTACAGACATCATAAAAAGTACAAGCTAGGGCAATGAAACAGTTGAGTGATCACTTAAAAACACCCTGAAGGGTTTAGATTTCACAAGTTCACCTCTTACTTAAAACATCCAAACTACAAACTACTGATGACATTCCTGATGACCAGGGGTCAGGAGTCTGAAAGACCTTTGCCACTGCGCACAGAGCAAGAGGGGGTCAGCAATATTAGCTACCAGTAGCAGAGAGTGACCTGGCAGATCTGGGAACTCCTAACGTACAAAGTTAAATTACAGACCTCTGCTTCAGCACAGAGTTGCTAAAAGAAAACGCAAGCAGTATAGGACATGAAAGAGGGAGAATTATATAAAATAACAATAATTTGACAAGAGAAAAAAGTTCTTAGGACTTCTATACTAACTTGAAAGTAGATTTCCCTTTTTTTTTTTTTTTGTCTTCTCTCACGTTTCCTGAGCATTTCAGAGAAGCTAGGTTTTCGTGTAGAGGAAGATACAGTGGTAGATAATACATTCATTGTAATTTGTTTACCAAATGGTAAAAAATACACTTAGAAAACCATTCTATTTCAGAATTATTTCCTTTTTTTAAATGGTGTACCTTAATAAAACATATTAAAACAAGGAATTAATGATTTTAAGTCTTAACACTCACAATCCATATTTCATAAAGTTTATAATCACAGTCCTAATTCAGTGCTATGTTTTTGGCCAGTTCTAATAAAACCTGTTCTTACAATATATTCATTTTCCCCCCAAAATGTGTAGGTACTTTCATAGTATTAAGCCTGTACAACTTCCATAGAGGTGGCCTCAGTTCACTCTCAGGTTTTTATGTTAAATTATTGATTATAAGTAAGCCTGTAACACTTGCACAGTTTAAGGCAAAATAAATGCAAAAGAAGGCTGAAGTAGGACAAAAATAAGGGCAAATATCTGAAACTGGTATGGCATACACACTGTTCACCTAAAATAAGTTACTTTGACCATAGCAAATAAATATAAATGGAATGGTATAAATTCCATTTATAAAATGAATTATAATGATGTGAGAGAATGATTACATTTTATCACTGGAAATGGTATATTTGAGATTTTCGCCTCTCCAAGATGCCCGACTTTTCCTATTACTTTTCATAAGAATGCTTTGAACCTGCACATTCTGAATGCATTATCATCACCCCACCTTTTTTAATATTAATATCTAGATGGGGCAGTGACCCACAACGTTCTTCTCCTGCAATCTCAAGTCATATTATAGGAAAGATTTAAACCCAACTGCTTTTGGCTGTATTGAAACTAATTGTATTGCATTAATACAGAAAAGCTTTTCAGTGCATGAACTCAGTAATATGTGCTAACACAAAACGGGGAAAATCTGTCTGAGTATGCATTCAAAAGTCTGATTGTCATGAGTAATCTACTTCAGTTCCATTTGGACATTTGTCCATGTTTTGAAGCGGAGCTTGGCTGAATCAGCTGGCTCAACTGCTGATTGAGATGATGATAGCAATAAAAATTGTAACAGCAAATCTTGGCACAAAGCCGTCCTTGGGAAAGTGATCAGTCATTTCCCATCTTTGGCTTTGATCCTCCACTGGGATCTTCCAGAGCAGAGCCCAGACCCAGGGAAGAAGTTAACAGATCTCTGCATTAAGTTAATGCTACTCTGCATGGAGACAGGAGTAAGTGCTACAAATTCTTTATGTGCGATGGGGCCTATACATACTGTAAATGTTTATGGCAAGCTGTAAAAGCTCTGTTCATTGAAAACTGGATTTCAGATCTGCTGACCTGTGGCACCGTCTGTAGTGGGGAGACACAAATGCACACTGCTGCATTTTTGTACTGGATTAAATTCTGAATCTAGATTGCTATGTGACCAAAGACAAAAAGGAATAAAAAGTTCACAGGCATGAATACCTGTCATCATGTGGTGAAATGACTTGCAGCCTCTGTTGAAGAGAGGCTCGAGCCCAGAATAATATAAGAACAATACGAACTGGCAGAAATATATGGGAAACTTGGAAGGTGCCTACATGCACAATGTCTTTTCAGCAAGCCAGTGCTACTGGTCTCACTCTGAACACTTTTAAACGAAAATAGTTTAATACAATAATAAAAAAACAGAACTGTAAGAGGAAGTGACAGCTGCTGCAAGTAAATTTCAATAAGAGCAATTCCCTGCTGATAAAAACTGGCACATCTCCACTCATTTCAGTGTAACTATGTGGATTAACTTTGCCTGAAAATCTGACCCAATGTTTTGAATAACTCAAGAGCTACAAGGTAATGCAGAGACTGAAGACACTAATAATTACAAGGCTGAGTAACAGGTGTACTCACGACAGCAACAACAACGAAAAACAGTAAAAGGAAAAGTAACTGAAGTCCATTAAACAAATGGACAACCTATCAGTGTTTCAGTGTACCTGATTTGAGGAAATTCTACCAACACTTCTGTCATGAATGGCCAGAGGTTTGATACAGTGAGTAACGTGACAAAAACGCCCTTGTACCATATATGACCTTAACAGAACATCCCGTTACCTGAATGGGATGTACCACGCATTGCCAGGGCAGATCCAACTCTTTTTGGATGGCAAGTGATAATTTTTCTTGGTGATGTTCACCGCAGTATTGTAGGAAAACTGTTGACTCAGTATTCCTACACAGACATGCTGTGTCTTTTCTACCTGTAAACATACGCAGTTATCTAAAGTACATTTTAAGAACTGTATTAAAAAAATGAAATGGAAAGATAACTGACAATTAAGAGAGCTGCACATATTTTGCCTCTGGTATAAAGTTTTAAGAACTTATTTTAAAAGACAAAGGAAGCAGAGATTTTCAGTACCAGATGTCTGGGAAGATCCCATTTGGATTTGAGCTACTTAAATTTGCAATCATGTATTTATACATCTAACAGAGCTTCTGTTTCCCCTAGAATCTGAAAATTAACTAGCTTTGTAGCATCTTCCTTGATCTGCCACCCGTACCCTGAGGATTAGAGACTCCACCTGAGCTTGTTTTACAAGCATAACAGAAAAAATTAATCTCTGCTGGCAGCGATCCCACTGGGATACTGATGAATAATGATATCCCTCTCTTGCTGCCCTCTCAGTCCACTAGAAAAGCCACTCTAACCCAGCAACGTGGAAACTGCTGAAACCATTCCAGCTGTGGATTAGCAGGCAGTCAAGCATCCATCTGTTCTGTGTGAATCAAGAGAAAGCAAACACACATTCTTATAGCTAAAGAAGTATTCAAAATTAGCATCTTATATGACTGCGTATAGTAAATATTAAGACAATCACATGCAAAAGAAATAAATAATCTAATGTCTATACCTCATGTTGTTTACATTTGCTTGCTGCCTTAAGCAAGTGATAAAACAACGGGAATTCATCTCATTAACCTAAAGAATATTGCGCATTCAATGATCTAGTACGTTTAAGAGAAAATTTCTTAGTATTGTATACATCAGTTGTACCTAAAAGTATTTTGTAAGTAGACATGCATGTACACACTAAGTAAACACAAGCAAACAGAGTAGCATGCCTTCACCTTGACAGGAGGAGGATTTAAGAGACCCTTTATGAGAGGGATTTTAGCCATTTTCTCACCCTCTAAGGTGAGAGAAATAGACTTGATATATTTTATCTTTTTAAAAACTAGCACTTTGAATCATCTCTGCTGTCTTGCTAGTCCTTTCCACTGGAAGACAGAAAGGAAAGGCAGTGGGAAGTTGGCATGTGGGCAACCTCATCAAATGGGTGACGTCTGATTTGACGCTTCCAGGAGAAAAGGGACAACAATCTACTATAAATTTTCAATCAAACCATCACAATCCCAGATAAAATTAAAATGATTCTATGACTGTGTAACTTGACAGTTTTCACATACAGCAATTCCAATATTTCGCCACTTGCCTGGCCCACATTCATTAAGTTGCAGAGGTGAAGAAAATCTGCAACTGCGTGTTCTCTAAAAGCAAGCTTTCTATGCCATACCAGATTTACAAATATATATATATATAAACTTTTTCTAACATTATGGGTTGCTTGAGCTACCTAAGTAATTGTCAAATAAAGCATCCTGATAATACATAACATCCACATTTAAAATAAAATTCAACCTTCTGAAGCTAGACAGGTTCCACCAGGAAACTAAAAAAAAAAAAAAAGAACAAGATGAAGAAAGAATCTATATGTAAATAGGAAAATGCCAGTGTCAGATACTTCATTAAGGACCGATCAGTAATCCTCTTATGCCCTTTTTATTTAACTGCTACACTAAAGGAACAATATAGGCTGGATACCAATCTTCTATGATGTAATTGTTTCAGTCAAACCAATCCTTATTCTGATATTTCAGTTCCAATCAGAGAACAAGGTACAAAATGCCATCTTCTTTCTTAATGGCTTTACAAGTCTGAGCATTAACTTCTCTGCTGACAGGGAAAAACATTTGTGTGCCTTTAAACAGCAGTCAGTAGGGACAAGCTGGTGTCACAAAGTGAACTGAATTCCGTGAAAACAAATTCATCAGCAATATAACTGCTATAATTTATAGTATAATGATACAACTCCATCAAAAGCAAAGGCACTAACTAGAGTCCAGAGAAAAAAGAACTGTGGGCTGCTGAAGGCCCAAGTTTGCCCATCAGGCTTTAATTACAAATTGTGAGGCACAAGGTATGTAGAATTTGTACTGACTTTCTAAAGGCACACCACGCTTGTAAAACTCTCATGGAGTACTTGGGGCATGAGAACCCATGGTCATTTATCAAAGTAGCATTATATATTATAAAATGTTCAGCTTTATCTCAATAAAGATGCCCTTTACAACTTTAGTTTTGTCTCAACAAACGCAAACATTATTTCAACAAATATATTGTATATTTGAAAAGAGAGCCATATGACATGATGGCTGAAAAAAAGCCATTTCATTTTCAGTTTGATTACTTTGCAAAGTACTGGCTGCATGTACACAACTATGCATAGTTTGAAATCTTGCATAATGACTAACTGGCAAGTGATAGGTAAAAGACTTTTGTGCTAAAATAAATAAATAGTGCATGGTTGAATTGCCTGCAGCTTTAAGCAGTCAGCTAAACCAAGCTTGATATAATATCACTTAACTTGCTTCTACAAGGTACCCCAAGGACAAGCACTGATTTGCCACAGAGGGCAGCCAGTGTTCACATTTGTAAGTCACAGATCAGGACAGTACTCCTATTGACCTCAGCAGATATAAGTGCAATAATCTCCTGGCTCATCAAAATAGTTTTCATGGGTAAACATGAGCGTTTTGCTGTTACAACTGCAGCTATAGGTCCTGTTAAAGGAAATTATTTCCTCATTTTTCTGACAGAAACGGTTAATAAAGCAGCTGTTGAAATGCGGATATACCCTGAGGCTACTGGCTTCTACTACTACAGCTATACACACTTTCACAAGTTTTTCCCCTGCACACTGCATGGCAATCAAAACAACTTAAAAAAAAACACGCCCCCCGGCCCAAAACCCCAAGCAAAACAAAACAAACCCCCAAAAAACCAACCCAAATCAAACAAAAAACCCCAAAACAACAAAAAACTTGAAGGTACCGTATTATTTCCAAGACAACAGTTCTTGTCTTATGGCCTACCTGGTGGGAAATGTACATCAGGAACCTTTAACTTCATCTTTAAAATAGGTTTTGTTTTAACTTTCCTGACTATTGATTCAGATTTTTTTGAACTGGCAAGTAAAGACAGGAGTAAGTAGATTAGGGGGAAAAAGGAGGAGATTAGAGATTAGAAATCAGAGATTAGAAAGCCATGTATATTCAGGATGGTAAAGTCTTCTATTTTCTGGTTTTGAAAATTTTTTTTTCTTATTGACGCCATAACAGTGAAAGACTTATGCCATGTTTCATTAGCTGTCAGTGGTGGGTATCGTTATCTTGATTCCAACTGGTTGTGTTTTTCTAGAAAGATGGGCAGCATATGATGCTTTCAAAGTAAAAATCCAACAATTATTTGGGAAAAGAAAAATAAGACTCATCATGTCATAATGTTAGAAAAAAAAATTACTATATTCGAGTACTACAGCAACATTCAAAACAGCTCCATCTACTGGGACTAGAGGAAAATCAAGACAAATTTCATGTTTGAGTATTCATGTGTGTAAGTACTCTTTCTGCTAAGTACAAGGTATTCTGAATACACTAGATATAGATGATGAAATTTGGATGCTATTAAAATCAACGATAGCATTTTGTTCTATTTTCATGAAACCAAGTAAAATTTTAAAATTTAAACCATTTTATTAAATACACTATGATACTATCTAGATGTTCCAAGTGGGAAATGAATCACAAATGCTTTAAAATATTAAAATGCAGAAAATATAGGCTGTATAGAAAATAAGTAAATGATTCTGGAAATGCCCCTGTTTAGCATGAAATTTATGCATTGAACAGTTCTAGGTATGGATTTATTGTGAAGAAAAGATTTCACAGGAAGAGGTAACAGTTTTATCCTATTGTAAGGAGTCACTAAAGAGAGGTATAATGGCTGAGGCCTGTTCCTACTTGGAGAGTGGCCACAGCAGCCATGTTTATATTGTTGAGAATGCATGACATATGTGAAATCAAATACGTAACTTCTTTAAAAGTTAGCATGTAACATAATTGTTTTTCATTTGACAGTTTATGCAATAAAGTATTTCTATTCTTGACACTGAAATGCCATATTTTAAAAGAATAAACTAACGAATATAGCCTTGCTGTATTTTTTTGCCTTGATGAAAATCATGATAGCACCTTTATTTCCTTCTAAATTAAATGTAAATGTAAATTTAAACGAGAAGACGACTGACTTAGGAAGAGTGATATAATTTATTTCTGAAATTGCTCACAGAACAGAAAGGCAGTTTTATATAATATATTAAAAAACTCCCAAACCCAATGTTGCTGACATGGCTTGCAGCAAAAATAATACACAAACCAGCTCATATTAGCTTGCTCTTGGACAATATTTTTGTAACTTATTAATTCCTCCTTCCCTAGCATCTAACTGGAGACCAGTGGAAAAGATGGTTTATCACTGAGTCATAAACCTTTGTGAACCCTTCATGGGAGACTGAACCAACAGCTTTAAGACAGAATCCTGCTACAGAAATAAAATTACTTTAGGCTGAGAATGTAAATATTCACAAAGACTTGCGTATTTCCCTGGTTAGACTACGATGTGACAAAGATGATGAACAGAAAATAAAACTATAGGTTAACAGAGTTGCCTAGAATCTCATAATACAAATATGTAAAAGATAATGAAAGACAGATAACGCGTTAATAATTTTACTCTTTTGTTATCTATGTATCTGGGACAGAGGGCATCTGTTTCATGAACCTCCTACTTTCCAAATCTGCTGCTCCAGCTACGCCAGATTTTCTGCCAAGTTCTGAAACACTTGGTCTAATACAAGCCAATGTAACAAAACCATGTCAGCTATCAGATAGAAATACAGGGAAGAGTGGATACCAAAGTCAGAAGTCCATGTTGATATCAAAGAAAGATGGATAACTATGCCCCAGGAAAACACAAACCCCAAGCTCTTCTGTTGCTAGGCCCCCCAGTTAGAAAGAAACCCATTTACATGAGTTTTACATGAAAAGAAGCAGTAGGTACAAGGAAACCAACCATTTCTCTCTTATAAGTAGAATTCAGAAACAGAAATAAGGGACAACAAGCAGACAAAACAAGGGCTGAAAGATGGTAATGTACTCCCCTTCGCTGACCAGTATGAGGAGATCTAACAAAGTATTTGAACTGTAAATGAGAATATTATCCAGACAACTGGATAAAAAGACCTCTGTTCCTCAAGGAACAACAAACCTACATTTGATTTTAAAAAGATTTGTGGTGACTGCTGATTTAGTACAGAAAATGACAAAAATCACCCCAAAGTATCTCACACTGTTTTTTTACCCAGACCTCTGTCTAATCTCTGCACCTAACTTTCAGAACAAAAGGAAACAGTCTTTAGATACCTCAGGGAAATCCAGCCTGTCAGTAATAATCCATGGACACTTTCTCATCAATAATACTTAATGCAAGAAGTGCCATAACTCAACAGTGAATAAGCTCATTTGGATTATTACCATCTGAAGCACGGTTAGGAAAGTTTTAAAGAAAGCTCTATGGAAAACCATCAAACATTTTCTCTCAGAAAAATTACAGGTCCACCAGCACAAGCCAGTTACAAAAGTAAATGAATCTGAGCTTTGCCTGCTTACTGCAAACCCGAGACAGATTAAACATCTCGAGTACAGATTTACTGAGAGGAGAGGGAAAGCGTGAGGGGATTGTAGCCCGTCTATTTGTATCACTTATGACTGTATACGGCCAACATGACTGCGGAGCTGTTCCCATGTGCCATGTTCCTGTTCATGTTATGGACACTTCAACCCCTAAACCATATCGAAAAAAATTCATTTGATCTTGCAAAACGCTGGCAGAAGATCAAATGAAAAGATAAAATAAAAACAGAGAAAGGAACAGATACTGGAAAAGGCTATGAATGGTCTTGACTACTAAGTGGAAACAAATCTCGCTATCAAGTGACTTTTCTGAGAGACCCATCAGCAGTATAAACAGAATGACTCAAAACTTCTCTTTCAATGAGTTGCAAAGATTCCCTGACAATTCATTGGTGAATGATCCTGAATTCTGAACCCATCGGCATGGCAAAATATCAATCTGAAACTCAAAATCCCTTAATCAAACTCAGATTTAAAACCCTTAGTATGATCACAAATTTCTGAGTTCTTTTTACTGATTTTGTTTTAAACAAACTCTTGCTCCTTTTAAATATACACATTTACAATTTAGTATATATCCCATTTCAAACAACAGTATTTTCTTTGTTACAATTGTACACTTCTGCTTTCTTTATATACATCAAACAACTTGTAAATGTCTAAAGGTTTGCAAGATTATGGACAATGCTAACAAAAAAAGACCCACATGTCACATCTACAAAATCCTGCAAGTGCATTTGAGAAATGTTTTGGATGGTTATTCTTAAATAACACAGTCCAAAATTCAAAATTTTAAAACTGAGTGATCAGCAGAGTAATCACAATTAGAATTATGTTTTGCAATGATAACAGGCCTTTTGGTACTATAGCTACAGCTTTCAGTTCCAGCATCATTAAGAGATTCTTCAAATTACTTTTAAAATATTCTTTTCTCTCAGGATTTTCACTTATACCTAATTAGACTATTTACCCCATGCCATGTAATTCCCTATTGCCAAAACTGCTAAATGCTTCAATAAGAAGGAGGAGGGCACCAGTGGAGCGAGGCAGATGTAATGTCATTGGTTAACAATAGAGGTGTGAAGCAACTGCTGTAATTATAAAACTCATTAATTCACAGTGTTTAGGGGAAAAAAAAACATTGGCAATAACTCTGTTGAAATGCAATTTTTTTCAACACTACATCGGATTGAAAAAAACCCCTTTCAATTTACACCTTAAACAAGACACAATAGTAATTCCACTAGTAATTATGAAAATCAACTTCTGTATAAAAAGGAAAAATTGTCAGCTATAATGGCATGCAGCATTCATATAGCCTTCTCATCTCTCAAATTGACAAGTGGCACATTTTGACCCAAACTGATTTTATTTTTAGTCTCATTCCACTTAAGACTGTAAATGGACAAATTACAAGTCTATATTTCCAGACAAAAAATTAGAAAGAATTAAAGCAAGATTAACTAATTTTAAAGTTTAAAATCTCTGCCCAACAGTAGGGTCCTAGGTTTTGTCTACAACAGAAATATTTGCCATTTACCTTCACACCTCACGGATACAAGCTGTTGCAGTAGATGAGGAGCTCTCAGATAAAACAGACAGCACTAGATTCTGCTTCCATCATTCATCTTCCATGTGCTGCTCACCAGCTTAGGCAGTATCATTAAATGCCCCCCATTTCTGCTAATGCTACTCTCAAAGTTTCTCTGTCCAAATTTATCAGAAAAAAAATTCTGCAGTTTCTAGGTGGAGAAAATTTTCTCTAGAGGAAAGCGATTTTAAAGAGACAGCAGCTGGAGTAAAGCTCTCACCTTGAATATTCAGCATTATATTATTTAACTTCTGGTCACTAGTGGATATTCATTTTTAAAATTTCACATATTTTACATACAGCATATACAGGAATTGTGGTCGATTACCGTTTTGAATTCAGCCAAATACAGTGAATTTCATTTCACATAATTGGCAATGTTTTCTGACAACAGAACAACAGATATTGTAGGATCAGTGATAGCAATTCCCCTATTTAGGCTCTATAACACTTGCCATAATAAAATATTACTGTAGCCTGTATTTCTGAGCTGTAACGCTCCGAATGTTTGCAGCAGGTGATTTAAATTAATCAGAAAGAAAGTCTCTGTACTAGAAAAGCGGCTTTCCTAGTGTCATAAAATGCTGATCAGGTTTTGTTGAGATGCAAACTGTTGAATAGCACTATTTAAATTTTTCTTCTTGTATTTCTCCTTAGGGAAATTTTGGCAGCATGTCAAAATGATAATGAATATAAAAGTAACATACATAAATACTATAAGATGAGACGCTAGATTTTGAAGTTAACACTTGGAAATCAGACTATTAAAGAATTTGGGCCACTTGTATAATGTATATAATGCAAAGAGACTACAATCATAAGTGGGCAGAAATAAGTTATCCTGGATAATACTCAAGCACTTCTTGTTTTCAAATATGTGTGTAGGAGTGGGGTTATACCATTTTGAAAAAGATGATTTTTGTAGATAGAACTACTTAAGTACTTAAAAAGGAAAAAGAAGTAAAACCCGATTGAGAATATGATGAGAATATCATGCTGCATTGTAGACCGTGTCTCCAGATTTGTAGCCTAAATCTTTTGCCTTGCATTGCACTTCTCTATGAAACAGTCACTTGACTGTGAGCTGGAATTATGGCAGGTTATGACCTCAGGGATGGTGAAGGGGCTGGAAGAAGGAAAAGCAGGCGTTTTAGGAAACAGGTCTTCCCTGTATGACTCCTGCTGTGTCTTCCGGATTGTCACAGTGCAACGTGATGGCCCTGGTACAGATTTAGGATGTTGATATGTAGTTATTATTCTGGCATTTTCGTATTACACCTAATTTAGAAAAAACAAGTTTCAGATTTGTTTGAACATCATGAAGAGGCACATGAAGAGAAACACGTGTATGTGGTAATTTTGATGTACTGATTAGATGAAACATTTGAAACATCAAAAATGATTCAGCTATATTGCTCAAAACAAGAAAAAAAGAAATTATAGATCAGGGAACAAATGCCTTTTTTAAAATTCTGGGGTTGTTTTTTCATGTACTTCTAAGTGTCTTTAAAAGCCATGAGTTAAATGTTAGTTAAGAAAATATTAGCACTCACTGTCAGAATTAAAAGCAACTCTTCAATGTTGCTTTCAGGTTTCAGCTGATCTTTGAACATCCCAATAGTTGGATGCTTCAAATAGTAATAGGAAGCAATGCGGCCATATGTCAGAGGTTCAATGCTGCGATTATCCTGTTAGAAAAGGAATCAAAAATACATAGAGTTCCTACATGGTTCAATATAAATGGTTCCTACAAAACCGCAAAATATTTTAAGACTACTTTATAAAAGAGAACGGCAAAAAATATTTAGCATCATAATTCAGCTGCAACCCCAATTAAGCATAGTTTTCAACGTCTTACAAATAGCTCCATAGACAAACTCTAACATCTCAAATCAGGAGGATGTATTTATTTTGCTTTTCTCAACTTTCAGGAGCATGTATCTTACCAAATCTTGTAAGGCACAGATGAGTCTTACCTCCCCAATTTCAATACAATAGGAGCCTTCCAAATCAAAAAGAGATTTCTCAACAAGGCTTGAGAGGTATTTATTCATAGTGTCGTGGCTCACATCCTCCAAGTTATAGTAACTAGATAAATTGAAAACAGATGCATCACATGAATACTTTTTACACTCTGAAGATTTTTAACAATAACGCCTTGTAGGAATACTTACAGGCTGCTATAATACACACACGTATTTCGAACAGCAAATATGCACATTAAACAATTAAACACAGAACTATTCCCTTATATAGTCTAACAAGAAAATAAATTCTTAAATGGTTTGTGGGAGTAACCAACATAATACAAACATGTCCATATGGAAAGATGGTAATTTATCAGTCTATTAGTAGAAAGGTTGGTATAAATGAACTGGACTGGCTTCATTTTGTTAGTGGGAAAATTTTTCTGATTGCATAACTATGTTTTCCTGATTATGACAGTGAACAAGCAATACTAACACAAATAACAGTATCTTAACTTCAAGGGAAAGGAAGAAAATCCCACCAAGCATAACAACTGTTCTTACATCCTGGAACTCTGAAAATAAAAACTAGGCAATACAGTAACACCTCTTGAAAAAGTAACTCTACGCTAATCCAAATGTTGATGTTTGTTGTTACATTTGCATGTCATATTATCCTCAAAGTTAAAATCAATTTTAAAAAAAATTGTAATTGTCAATGTGCTTACTTCACACGTTCATTTTCAGGTAAAATTGTTTAGGTAAACTATATATAGTAACAATGGTTCTTAGTTATCTATATGAAGGAAAAATATTTATAAAGTATGCCAAAATGTATTATGCCAGCATATAAAAAATACCCAGTGGCTTAAGTCTGCACTCCTTAACTACAGAACTTAAACTGTATTGTAAGATTTTTACTCAGACAAAGTACTGTAAGTTCAGGGAGAGCCTTTACCTAGAAAACTCCAGATGAAAACGTAGTAAGAATTGCGTTCTAGATTCAACCAAGGCAGCAGTTCAGAAGGTAACAGGTTCAATGAGCAGTACAGAAAAACTGAGAATGCTCAGAAAGTTTAAAAATTCTAAATTTAAGCAGAGCAATTAAATAATGCAATTTCAAAGTGGAATTAAACAAAAAATATGATGATTTACTGAAATGTTAGAAAGCACAGTAAAAAAGGTTGTCACCACTCATTTAATTCTGAAAAATACTCTCACACAAAAAGACTACTGAGATTGCTGCAATAATGAAAGATTCTCCTTTGTTCATACTACCTGCTTTACTAAAATCTCCTCCTGTTACAATGTACTCAGCATCCCCACTGGAAACAAACCCACATGCTGTAGTGAAGAGTAGGTTCTTTCAGTGTTATTTTGTGCAGGTGAACAACAGGCTGCAAAAACAGTGTGCTGAGGTGCATTTTAACTGATTTTACATAGTCACAGCTACACCTGAGTTAGTCTTTTAAACTCCCTTTACTGCCAAAGGAGAGAAACGTGTGCTTGCAGAATGCTGCTCATCTGACGTATTTTACAAATCTGCTTTAGGATGAGGTGAAATGTAATCACTGACTAAAAAAAAATAACTTCAGACAATCAGTTCAGCTGTTGATGCTATATTTGGGCAGATGAATCCCATTCTCTGATTTAAGCTCTATTTCGTTTACTGCAACGCTGCTGTTAGCAAACTTCAAAAGATGGAATTGCATTTTCATATACTGCAAGTATCCTTCCACGACTGTTTTATTAATATAATCTGATTTGCTTTATTATTTTCTTAAACAGAGTTTTTAACATTCATCTTTTTGAATAGCAACAGCACAACTGAAAAAAGGCTGTATAGACATTTCCAGATTTTTTTTCCCCCTTGTTATTAATCCCAAATTATGCAGTTAATCCTCTGATTCTTTGAATGTTCACTTATAATTGGGTAAAGTTGGAGTAAAACACTACTAACATAAGAAAAAGATTTAAAAAATCTGGTCTGATAGCAGGAAATAATCAGCTACATTAGACAGCAACAAAGTGTACAAATATGGCCACAGAGTACTGAATTCTGGTATTTTATAGGGATTCATGTTGAGATGATCTCAAATATTTAAAACATAGCTATTGCCTAAAAGAAAACGAAACAAAGAAATATTTATATTGACTAAAAAGTTTTATATGGAAGACAGCCACACATTATCAGCCTTATGCAAAGAGAACTTATTTGTAGCAAAAGCACTCTAACATTATTTTCAATGCAACTTACTTTTCATGAAAGTCCTGTTTTAAATTTACTGAGGTAATACAGTAATGATAAAAAAAGGTCAATGTTTCCATCTTCACCTTTTATCTGCCTGACACCTTTTCACTGAACACATTTAGAATCTGTTTATTAGCAGAAATTACTTTATAACATTTTGTTTACCTTCTGAAAATAAATGAGCAAATTAACTACATAAGTTGTTTAAGGATATGAAAAGATTTTCTATTTTATACATCTAAACCACTAATGATTCATTAGTATTTTTCTCTAAACTGAATATAACACTACTGAAGTGATTATAATTAAGACACTTTGTTGTCCCATTATTCAGAATTTCACCAAATCATTTCAGCACCATTATTTGCAGTACCACAACACTGATGACGAATACTGATAAAACAAAGAAAGAGATACGGGCAATGCACTGAAATTCTTTTTTAAGACTGTAATTTAAGACACTAAATCAAACAGATTTTATCTTGTGCTCTGCCTAATTTGCAGTATTTCACACTGCAGTCGTAATCATTAAAGGCATTATAATACCTTTTAAAAATTACGTGAATTTTAAATTTTCTGATTTTTGGTATTGTTTTGTCAGAGGAGTAAATATCTAGCTGTCTAGTGCAAAGAAAACAATGTACAAAAAATCTTAAATGGTTTGTAATCTTGAGTAAAGTGGTACCAGTGTGTTTTAACTACTATCTATAATGGGGTAAATATAATTTTGAGCACACCCACAGGAGCTTCTTGGTCACTCAGCACATTTTCCCCTAATAAAAAGTAAAGCCATTCACGTAGAAAGACTATGTTAAAAATCATTAGCAAAAACAGAGGTATCATGACATTAGACGGTATTTTGAATGCACAGGCATAAATGCAAGTTGTATTTTGCATGTTGGTATGCTCCAAGTATAAAAACCGCATCGTATGTGAGTTCCTCTATGAAGCTACATTACCTAACTATTTAATTACAGATAAAGAATAAAAACAATGCAGTTTCATGCTCACTGCATTGAATCATCTAGTCATTATTTTCCCTTTGCTATAAACAGACAGCCTACCTTTCTATCAGCACACCATTTCATTTATTTCACAGTGAAGCCCAGTTTCACAATAATTGACTTGTCAGAAGCTCTAATTTATGAGGCTGGGCTCTGTAAGCCTTCTCCTATATTGGACTCAACCTGCACACAAGCAGGGTTGAATATTTACAATGCTGTTAACAGGTGCTGAGTTGTTTAATGATTCTAATAGCCAGAAGCGTACTGAGAAAGCCAGCGGGATCACAATTACAGGCTGTTTGAACACAACAATTACTCGTCCCCTGAGAGGTGTGAAAGTCAAAGGCAGTTTTATCCTAACAGCATCTAGCACATGGGCTAGACAGGCTAACTTCCATTAGTAGTCCTTTGGGAAAAAGCAATAACAAACCCCTAGGTATCATAAAAATTTACAAAGTATATAAAATTTAAACAATCAAAAACTGAAGGAACTTTTTATTGTCTTATAAATAATATATTTTAAATCCCAAACCTTGTAGAGCTTAGCAAGAACAACAAACCCTGAAACATGAACTTATTTCTCTAATCTAAGGAAGTGTGGAATTTCATCAGCTAAGACAGAGAGACGTGCAGGAACATAAAATGTAGATGAAGTTACACAAAACATTTAGTATTTAATGTGAATGGTAGCAATAATTTCCTGTTTAGCTTATGTAAACCTGACCTGAGATCTCTCTGGGAAATTTTTCATCAGCCATGAAACGGTCTTGCTATAACTGTCAATGCTGTGAAGTCATTTGTTACAGCACCATGTTTTTTATGTTCAGATTATACGGTAGTAATAGTGACACACACAATGAAAATTGGCAGCAGAGTCAGCCAAAAATACTAAAAGAAAAAACTTGCTAGCCAAAGGCCTTATGAAACAAATGCACAAAAAAGACGCATACACAACATTCTCTTGATAGCAAGAACATGTGCTTTCTGAGATTTTGCAGTCCTGAATGCAGAATTTCATTATGAACAAGTATGGGGGAAGCACAAATAGCCCTTTTTGTAAATCTCTTCACTGCAGTCATCGTGTTCACTTTCACCATCCTGTGGCCTTCAGCAGCTGCCATCTGCAAATAGTACCACAGAAATGGTACCGAGTCTGCAGCACAACTGATGGACCTTCACAGCCAGAGAGCTATGAACCAACGTATCAACTCACTCCTGTTGTTAAGGCATCACGGACTGACTCCGGAGTCCGTGACTGGGTTGTTAAAATGCATTACTGCACGCACAATGCTGCAGGCAGTAACCTCTATTTGCATTTTACTTGCATTTTCTTGCATTCATATATCTGCTTCTGCCAGGTATGGGAAATAGATACACTACTATCTTTTATCAGTTTTTAGTATATTGTCCACTGTGGTTATTTAAGAAGATCAAAAAAGGGTCCAGTTTCTCTGACATCAGTGAGGTATTTGCCTCCACATCAGTGCTTCTAATTAAAATATTTACAAGAAAGTTTGCTTCCTAAGATGCATTCATAAAATGAGAGATCAGCGGTAACAGGCACATGTAAATTTGCTTACATATTGATTGGGCGCTTCTTTTTCCTATGATATATCCCAACAGATAATTTGTGCAGGTAAGTCATAACCAAGACTAGGAAGACAAATATGTGGATTTGCTTTGGGCATGCTGAGATGTGGAGTCTTCAGCTTTGCGTTGTCACTTAAGACTGCAGCAGACTGAGGAAGAGGAGGTGGCTCAAATACTCATTAGCTTGGGGCTTCCCAGATTGAGAGAATCAGAAAAAAACTGTGAAAAGTTTGGTAAAAGCATACCAAGAACTGCATTTCTGCACTTTCCACATCACTAAGACCCTAATAATTTAAAAGAGCAAGCTCTTGTTATGAAATTCATAATAATGCCTGTAGATGTTATTTACGAAGTATATATACAAGCACATAGATATAAACATGACCCTAAAAGAATCCACCCTGAGAAAACTCAAAATGGGGATATCAGAAATTACTGCAGTCTAACAAACCTGCACCTTTTTAGCTTCTGTTCTTAGTAGGTACAGCCAAACTTTTTCATTTTGTCTCTTAGTCTTAGTTAATTTAACTATATTTAGTAGTCTCCTTTTCTAACATAATTCCAAACTAGCCCTAAAATTCTGAGTAACTGTGATTTTGCCATTGCAATACATATATTCTATCCTGACTGGTTGATAGTAGCTGTCATACCAGAAAAAATATTGGAACAGTACATAATCTTGATTTGGATGTTTTTATTCACATATGGTTAGACATGTTCAGCTAATCATACTGAAAAAATGAAATTTAAAATAAAATACAAGTGTATGATGATAAGAGCATCGGAGATAATTTAATTATCATTTATGCTACATTATTCTTTCACTCCATTAAACTTTGTGAAAATGTGAAAAAAAGAACCCTTAAAAATACTTATCAGAATGAATTACTAGAACAATTTTTTCCCGTCTTCACAAGGAAATTACGCAGATAGCCGATTTTATAAGTGTGTATGTACACACACGCTCTCATATATATTTATAAATACATAAAAAATGATACACATTTTAAGTGATGTGATGTGTGTGCCCTCAGAATATCTAAAACTTAACTTTCCAAATGAAAGCTGATTCTGCTTAACTTTACATATGTTGTAAATTTCTACTTCTCTTTTATTGCAGATGTATCTGGAAAAGATCATAACCTGATTTACAGAAAATGTTTCCCGTAGCCATTTCTCTTCTATAGAAAGGTGCCGATTATAATCTTTTATAAGGGTGAAAGAATGAAATAGTCAAGGAATTTCAGCCAAGGAAAGGAGCATCCCAAAATAGCCCCTTTCAAAGAACAGGGCACTTTGCTGATCTGTCTTGTATGATCTTGACTAAGTAAAGAACATATTGACTAAAGTTGTATGTGGAAAGAGGAGCATGTTGTAGCACTTGACTGAAGTAGCACAGAAACTGCAAATTCAAACCCCTCTACGTTTAGGAATAATTGCTTTGAGAAAGGGAAAGAACAAGGAAGAAACTGGATATTGAGGCTGCTACATTATGAGAAACAGTTTTATTTGGGCCATTCCTCTCATTTGCCCATCATCTCTTGAACAACATGCACCTGGCTAGTCAGGGTGCCTCTGAACAAAACTGGCACTCAGGTACTCCACTCCCCCAAATTAACAGCTCAATTATAATACTCCTCTTAACTAGAACAGTTAAAATTCATTTCAGAGATTTCAAGATAGAGGTGTTCATAAAAAAAAAAATGAAAATAAGTATTGTAACATGCAAAGATTTTCAGCACCACCATTAAAAAAGTAATTGTTACAAGTCTAACAAATTATCTCAAGTGTGCCAGAAAAAGTTCCGTAATGCCTGCATGATTAGAAGAAACCTGGATACTTAGAGCAAAGGGATACTTCGGTATTTATCTCACAACAGAAGTAGATTAACATTACTTAAATAGTACAAATTGTAGGCATTCAGTAAGGCGTTTTATGATACTGGATTGGAATAGAATGATCCTACATTTGTTTATGCAGCTTTAATATACAAGTAGCTAAAACTGGCAATAAATGAGAATATAAATCTTCTGCATGTTACCTAAGCCCATTATTTTGGGGATTTACAGCATCACATGCAATGACTTTTATGCCAATGAATCCCAAGGCAATTTACCAATCATGCATATGGGAATTACTTATTCACCACTAAGGTACAATCACCTGCTGGCTGGTAAACAGTTCTTGTTTCACAGTGGAGAGAAAGTCAACAAAATTGCTTCAGGGCAGGACATGATAAAGAACACTGTATCAAGTGACACCGAGTAGGTACTGTGCAACCAACCAAACCAAATTCATCCATTGTGCTCCTACTCTTGTGAAGCAAACAAACAAACCCCAAAGCTAACTTAAAACCTTTGGATTATTAAGGGCCACAAATATAATAGTTCTTGTTTGGTAATATCAATCATTTCATATGCTCATCTATGACAAAGTAAACTCCATTACTATTTTGCAATTCAAAGTTATCTCAACTATCACTGACTTATCTTCATAAAACTTTCAAATTTTCCTTTCATGTATCTCATTGAAACACTGACCACACTGGGAATACTTGGCTTGTAGGAGGTTTGAAGATACCACAGATAGTAGGTCCAGTAACACTACTAACTGTCTAGTTAGTAAGTTTGGATGAAACTGAATGGGATTTTTTATCATGTCAAAGAATGGAAAGCAGGCTTATCCATTATTTTGCACTTGACATTTGGAAGTGACCTCTCTGGCACAGTCAGTAACGTTCTTCATTTTTCTCCCTGCATGGCTGAGTACAGAAGGAATGCCAAGCACCTCAGAGTGGATGAGACACGGGCTAAAGTAGCACAACGTGTGAACTGTTCCAACCTACATCGTGTGGCATTCCAATGAAAGACGCCAATTTCATTAGAAACTTCAACATGCATTCCTATCCTGCCATTATGGACATGGGTAGTCAAGATCTCTTCACCTTGTTTCTAACTATAAAAGGTCTGCATCTCATTATGAAACATAGCGGTGTTTTTTTTTTTTCTTCCACCCCCGCCCCTTAACTTTTTTTTCTCATAATCCTCTCAGGATATCGGGACTTTCACTTAAAAACTGAGATTTTGATAACATTAGATTTAGCTTTCTGTGACACTGTACATTAAAGAAACTGATGAGAAAAAAATGGACAAACCATCAGTAAACACTCCAACCTCACACTCCAGTGGGAACCTTCTTTTATATTGGGAAGAGCTTGCCTATTAAATCAAATGACTACATTTCTATATTCTACACTTACATTTGGGCTATATGTTTTGTCTTAAAAATCTGCCTGCCACAGATACCGCATTATTAAAGCTTGCAAAGAAAAATCAACAAAATTATTTAGCACAGCAGTTCAAGAGCAAGACATCTAAAATAACATTACTTATTCTTGATACTAAAAAAGAAGAGTGCCTGCAGTGGCATAATTTTTAACATTTATTGTAGTATGGATCATGTGTGAATTCCAAAGTCATACAACTAATCACAGTTTTACCCATGTCTAACCTAGGCAAAACCAGATTTTATTTTTTTGTCAGTCTCAGAGGAGAAATACCTTCCACATAAATGTGTTCATTTTGTTAGTTATGAATTGAGAGAACTGAATGTTTTCTTTAGTTTACAGTTCTAACACTCTGCATTTTTTATTTTCAAGAAGATTAGATGGAAATTATGTTTCATGAAAGATTCTCAGCACAGGACTAGATGCAGAATTCAGAACTAACGAAGACTGAAAAAGAATTAAAGGAAATTATTTTATCACCTGCAGGCTCCCACCAGCAGTAGCCCATAAAGAACTCAGCTGAAAATTTCAGCCAAATGTTACAGACATTAACATGATTTCAGAAATACAACACTCTGGAGTACATTAAGAGATATTTAGTGCTACATATGCCTAATTCTTTATTTGCCACATTATTTTGGTGGGTGAATGATCACATGTTAGGTAACATACCATTAACCCAAAACAATGTTGTGGCAAAGGCAGGCTACACTGCTGGAACAGCTCAGAAGGATCTGCATACCAGCTGGAGCTAGGCAGGATGATAACAATCATTGAAAATATTGCACACATGGTTTCACCAGGATACCCTAATGAAAGTAAACTTTATCACAGAGAAACAGCTGATAGCTATTCTCTCATTTATTAGGAAAATCCAGGTCTGAATAGATTTTTCTATAGAAAACTGGGTAGAACATATCAATGTGGTACCTAAAAAAAAGTAACACATTATAAATACAATATCTAAAAGAATGTGATAATCTGGAGTTTTATTTTAGGGATGCTGATGTAGCCCTCTCAATAACGCTACTTTATAGTTGTCACTAAATTGTAAAGTTATCTGCCAAGAAAGGCATTTATATTTAGAGAAAAAAAATATTAAAATGTGCATACAAGTTTTATTCCATGTGTGGGCCAGGAACGCTCCTACATTGGAGACTTCTAAGTATTCTAGGCTCCAACAGCAGTGGGATCACCTTTGGATCAACTCTACCCTCAGGTTATCTTTAGATTAAATTGCATGTGTATTTTATACTTACGTTGGGTTCATTATAAGTCGACGGAAGAAATAAGTCCAGGTGATATAATCCATTGCATCCTGCTTAGAAGTAATAGTTCCAGCAGCAATTTCAGCATTCAAGTGGTCAGCCAGCACTTCTAACAAGCTGAAGAACAGGAAACAAGAGGACTTAGTTGACTTTACAATCACAAAGACAGGTAATATATTTTGTAGAGTTGTTCATTAAAAGGTTTATTACTTTTAATATGAAAATATTATATATTTATCTTCTGGTAAAAGAGAGGAGGGGAAGAAGGTGGAATGTAAATGCAACATCAGTCATCTTCTTTACATGATAGTGGAATGAAGCTCAAATTATTTTTTGATTGGACCAAGAATGCACAAGTTTAAGTCATTCATGGAACACATTGAGATGGAGCTACTCAGTGGTAACTTCTGAATACTGTATGTTGACCATATGATCATGCTGATTTAATCCAATACAGAATCATATGGAAAGACAAACAGGAAATGAAACAGTGGCAATAGCTTAGCTAATACTTGACAAATACTTGAGGGCTATTAAAATTACATCAAAACTACTTCCACCAGATTTTGCCTCATCTTCATCCAATGTAAAAAAAAAAAAAAAAAGCCAGTTACTTTTGCCCAGAAAGATCTAAACTCAGAAACACAGAAGAACAAAAGCACTTTAAAATGATTCTTACAAAGTAAAATACTGTTTAGCGTCATTAAATGGAACAAAGACCTCCATTAGGGTATCTAATGAGGTCATGCCTGGCCAGAGTTCAATCAGGGAATGGAAAATATTCTTAAGGATCAATCTAACTTTTCTTGCATTATAATAGATTTTTTTCCCTACTGTTCTTTCCTTATTGCAAAAAGTAAGGAATAATTTAGTATGAGTAGCTGTGTTACTGCTCTACACCACCGAGCGCATGATTCTGAAGGTAAGAACTGCAGATGTTCTACTCAGATTGTCCCTCAGAAACTGAACAGATGATTCAATAGCTATGCCATAATAAAGAATGCTTTCTCTTTCGCTTCAAACGTGCTGCACTTCAGACCCGTGATCAGCGAGAGCACAAGGCCTGTCATATGAGTTGTGTGCTCAAGTCTTATAACTAATACATAGACAATGGTTTTTAGAAAAAAAAAATTAATTAAAAAAATATGAAGTTTACTTTTACAAATTGGAAATACTACACAAAGCCGATAAATCTGCTCTTTGGTAGAACAGACGGGAAAGCATTCTAAAACTAAAAACCCCGAACAGCTATGAAGCCTCTTAACTTCAAATACTTGGTCATAAAAGAGACTAAGACAACTGAAAGTCAAAAAGAACATGAGCTACATGGAACAAAAAAAGATTGCTATTAATATGTGAATCTTCATCTGAAAATTTATCAAACATTCTTTGTCTATAGTAAAAGATAGAATATATCAAACTACAAAGTAAATACATACATACAAAATGAGCTACTAGAAACGTAGAATATTTATAGTATTCAAAATGAGAACAAGGTATGATTACTACTGTTATACTGAAGATACGATTTCTTTATTTAGAAACACCACTTAAAAATTAATAGATTTCCTAGTTTATGTTAGTTCCATATCATCAACATTTTAATGACACTGCTCTTTTGACTTATTAGCTATCATTTTGTAGAAGTTCAACTCCTAGCCTTTTGTGCTAAATGCAATTATATGTTAAAAAAAGAAAAGTGTGGTTTCCTAAGGAAATGAAGAGCATGTCTCCACATTCTTTTTTTTTTTCTTTTTGCAAAAATTGTATGTCTGTCTGTGCACCACAGAAATCAACCTTCAAATACACCAGCCCATTTCAACTACATTTCACAGGTGGACAGCACTCTTGAGCTCCTACAAATTTCCTGACCAGTTAGAGTTCACATTAGTGCTTATGTTGAGGTATCCAGTTTCCATAGGAGAACAATACTGTGAATTCTTCATCCCTGAGAAAAGCTTTCAGTAATGCTCATGCTTCATTAGATGTCTGAGAATTCCTCCATAAAACATGCATCTATAGGAGACGGATGTAACTAGTGGTGCTTCTCATTGAACAACTAAGTACATTATAAGTATCAAAACCATGGCATGCGTTACATTATGCTGGACTTTCTAACATCTAAGTTTGGAGAGGCTGCAAAAAGGTGGTGTTTCTACATTTCCGACAAAAATATTGCAATTTTGAAGTGAAAGATGCATTGAAAGTGTATTAATAATAGTTTATACCATGCATATTTCTTTTTGAACTTGTGAGATTTTGAAGAATGTGCTATTTATATGGGTATCAGTATTCTAAGAAAAAGTCCTAAAAACTCACGTATTTTTTTCCTATTAAGAATCTGCGACAGAATTTCAGAGGGTTCTGAGGATCATGCTGTACACACTGGCCTTGCAGAACAGTTTGTGCTCTCACACAAATGTCTGAGACAACACTCAGAAGCACAGAAGCATTTGTAATATTTATCTGGGAATGGACTATGTAGCTCAACAGTGCTTCAAAACTCATGGAAGAAAGGGCTTTTCTGCATAACGATGGATAATATTTTTTTTTAAATAATTTTCCTCTAGGACCCCAATATTTATGAGATATTTGGCACAGGAATTTTTTTTCCCTTTTCTGTATCCCTCATTTCTAGTATTTGTAGTATTACTAATAGTTTGATCACCTTTTCTGATAGCTATATCTTTACCTTGATTCCACTGGGAAAGGTTCATAAAGGAATTTTTTGTAGAAGTCTTTCTTAATATCATGAACTAGAATTACAGCTTTTCCTTGGTCATCAAACTGTGGTCTGCCAGCACGTCCCATCATCTGAAGTACATCTGCCAAAGAGACAATACTGTATAAAACAAATGTATTCATTTCAATGTATAAATAAATGTATTTACATCTGTACAATGTTCAATACAGGAGTTTTGGATTTCTTTGGCCTCGTATGCCCTATTGGTTTTGACACATCTGATTTTTTTTTTCCATCTCAGATAAGTTTATGATGAATTTCTTTCTGGCAAACATTATCGTCCTGTATACTTGAAGACCACCCACAGAAATAGAATCCAAGCTTCATCTAGAATAAAATTTCTCTTCTCTCCTTCCAGTTCACATCCACCCGTTGTTTGATCATAGGCAATTAAAGATGATGAGTAAGAGAACTCATGAAGCCTACAATGGCAACAGTCTGTTATTTCCTAATTTTCAAGCATTTGACTTCACAATAGTAAAAGTTCCTTTTTTAAACTTTCCTGCTATATGTGATTTCCTAGGTTTTGAATATTTTAGAGGAAATAAGGTAAAGGCAGAGTCTAACTACTGACCGCTATGACCTTTCCCACTCAGACTTCAGGACAAGTTACATTAGTTATTAGCACTGGAGTAGAGATGGTTTTGTATCATATCTTGTCCCTGTATCAGATCACCATATACCAATTTAAAAGCAGGTACAGTTAAAGCTTGCCTCTCCTACTCTGCCATTACTTGCAAATACTAGTTAATGATTTCTATAAATACTGAAAACACTAATTTATACAACACATATTCAACTTGCTACCTGCCCACCAAGATAAGTACATTTATCATCTATTTGATGTGTCTTCTCATAATCTGAGAAATACATAGGCTGTTTTGTGTCTTGTTCAACAGAGCTCTGATTCCTTTTTTGTGCCTCCAACTGCTATTTAACTTTGAAGAAACAATAGGAAAGAGTTCATAAGGAAGTTTTACATCTTTATTTTCAAACTTCTAATGTTTTGTATATTCTCTATGAGCTCTATCAGACTTGCACAACATGTGGCTTGCAGCACCTGGCATTTTGAAAAGCAATTTATTTGGCTTCAGAATCAATAAGCTTTTGGCCCAAGGCTCAGTTGGGGAAGGAAAAGCCAGAAGGTGTAAAATGGGATACAGCAATGGGAAATGATAGGAGAAATAGCCTGATGACGATAAACAGTTTTTAGTAACACATTTTCACTTGCCTACCCACGAGCTACATAGACAGCAAAGTTTTTTCTCAGTTTATTACTTCTGTTAATTTAAGAGTGATGTGAAAATGTACAATGAAACTAGTTTGAAAATGATGTTTTTGAATAGGTATGTGCACAAGAGGGTGATGAAATGACTTCTTGCTATTCTCATGTGGTGAATTAAATTATGCATAATACCGTATAGGAAATGGATTTACCAAAAAGCATCAGGAAAGTAATTTTGCCAATGTCCACTACATAATTATCCAAAACTAATATTTTCTTTACTGACTATACATTGCTTGGTTGCTTTTAATCGCTGGAATAAACTTCTGAAATGTTAAATATGGTCTAACTGGCTAAATGTCTGGTAACTGAGAAAAAGCCATCCCCAAAACCTCTGACTTCGCTCCAAGAAGCATTTGTACTTATTTTTAAATTACTGAAAACTCCAGAAACTCAGCTGCTTCCTTGGAGCCATATGCATTGCTGATACAGAAAGGTAAATTCAGCAGGGAGGAAACAAGTTATACCATGATGCAGCAGTGAAGACATTACTTGAAGGCAGTATTAAAGACAGCATTGTGAAATTCTGGAAGTGTTTCAAAATTAAACTCATTACATTTTCATTTTATTGCTGCTGCAAAACTGTATTACCTATCCACGGAACTTCCAGATGCATAAATATTCTCTAGAAAGTTAAAAATAAAAATGCTCGAAGCAAACCACACCACATGTTTCTTCATAAAGTAAGGAA
The DNA here is from genome assembly GCF_036013475.1 of Columba livia. Classification (NCBI taxonomy): domain Eukaryota; kingdom Metazoa; phylum Chordata; class Aves; order Columbiformes; family Columbidae; genus Columba; species Columba livia. Next base: position 43,896,121 of record NC_088604.1, read on the forward strand.
TCTGCATTTTCTGTTTCAATACAGACAACAAAATATAAATGCTTCCATCGCAGATGGTGGTATTCCCATCCACCCCTTCCCCAACATCTTGTTAAAAATTCAAGACCAGAACAAACCCCAATGTCCAAGTCACCTGAATTCAAAAAACAAAAAAGAGTGAAAGTATAAGCATTTCCTAAAGCCTCTGTGAGTACTCGTACAACAGATTTCTAAAATGGCATAGTAATTCTTCAATGCTTATGGAGTTTCTGATTTCTTTGGAATATACTATTTTCTCCATTACTTCCCTCTGGCAGTCCCACAGATTCAACACACACAACTTAAAACTTTGGTTGATTTCTTTCCTCATAACAATTTCCCATTCGGTTACAAAGTCAGTTGTCACTCTTCTTCCACTCGGGACGAGTGAGATACGACTTCTCTGCAGAGACGGCTCAAACTGAGTTTACATCAGCCGAAGTCTGTCACAACATGCACGTGTGCATGGCTGAGCTCCCAGGTCATACCAGAATCTTTGAATAAAAGAGTTGGTCTGGAAATGGATTCCAAGTTTCCTGCAGAGCACTAATCACTAAATTAAGCTTCATGATGGGTTACTTGGAGCAGTAACTCCTGCAGTGTTTTCAGTCTGAGCTTTTTTCATTAGTAAGCTTCTCTTGCTAAAAAGACGTTGTGTGGTTAAAAAGACACAAGCTCTATATTTGCATTACAAATAACATTTAGGTTGTCTTTAGGTGCACATCGTCTTTAGCATCGTCTATGATTATTTAACAGTAAAATTTCTCTTGCAAAAAGAGAAAGGGAAAACAGAACAGGAAACCTGGAATAAATTTAGCTTGTCCTCATTCTTCAAGCTTAGTACCATGCAGACAAATATTCTCCCTGTCTGAACTCTGAAAGATCTTCCATGGTTCACTTTCTTAAGCTTATTGAAAATGCTGCAGAACGGTTTATGAAAAGTAGAGTTTACTGGAGCCAGAAAGCAATAAAAGTCTATCTCAAACCAGAAATTCAAATATTTAATTCAGCTGCTTGTTTTTGAATCACTTACTTGAAGTATTAGTTACGTCACTGAAGATCCTAGGCTAGTTAAGGTTTTTCATTTACTGTCAAGTGACTATGTTTAAAATTTATGTTCTCATAAACGTGTAATTCAACTGTTGCATTTTAAAACATGGCTACATTTACTGTTAATAATCTGGTTTTATTTAAATAATGTTTCAAAAATGAAAAAAATTATTTGCATGCATGAAAACTTCCTTTTATATAATTAACTAGCTAGCTAAATATGAGTTTATATTGCCCCTTTAAATTGTTTAATGTCTGTTTTGGATGATACAAATTAATGGAATTTAGCATGAAAAAAGATTTGCAAAACAGAAACATTTTCATTATTATATAAAATCTTACAACTTGCATTAAACAAAGAAACGTTTTTCTCAGCACTACTAGTCTCTGCCCGAATTAGGTATTTTCAGCGATCAGTTAGTAAATAATTCAAATCATTTGCATATGCTTGAAATACATTTGCCATAACTTATACGAGTACCTGTAATGGGATAATCCACGTAACGTCTTGTTTTTCCATCATAGTATTCTGTTCCTTTAACAATTACTAAATGAGCTGGAAAATTTACACCCCAAGCTAATGTGCTTGTGGCAATAAGAACCTAAAACAGAAAGAAAGATTAATGAGGTATATATAATAAAAAGCCAACTTTTAAAATTCCATGCAAAACTCATTACAGCAGGATTCAAAGAACAAATGTACCTGGATTTTGCAGTTCACAAACAATTCTTCCACAGTTTTTCTGTCTCTTTCATGCAGACCTGCATGGTGCATGCCTATTCCAAAAGCAAGCGTCAGCTTCAGATTTGAATCTCTAACTGTCAATATAATGTCATTCATCTGTAATAGAAAGAATAGTTGCATATATAAAACAGATTACTCAGAAGTTTTAAACTTTTTTTCTTTAATAGCAAGGATAATTTGCTCAATGCTGTTTACACAAACAGGAAAACACAGGATTCAGTCTCTGAACAGTCTGGGTTTAGTCTCAAAAAAATCAAATACTATACTAATGATGTGGGGGAATACAAAATGCACATGACTTTATTGACACACTAAGTAGTGCAGATAAGGAAATGAAAATGCTGAAAATATCTCGGCAGGTCTGGCAAATGCTGTGCGTTCTGCTCTGTGTTTGTTTAATGCAATCCCTAGTATCAAAGGGGTTAGAACTGGTATAAAAACACAGCAAATCTGTGCAACCAGTAACATAATAGCAGTCATGAAAACTAAATTTGGCTCTCTCTAATGCCTGTGAAAAGACATACACAGTTCTTCAGTTTGATAAATCTGTAAGTATTATGCACCAAAAGAGTTTCATATTCACATGCAGAAATGCAAATAAATTATCTTTTTTTTTTTTGAGTTTGTAATTTATAGACTCAAATCCTGTAGTGAAACCCAACATGTAATAAGTGTCTTCATTTAAAACTTTCAGAAGTTCAGACAAAAAGCTATTCTTCATTACTAATTTTTTTCAAATCTTATGTCAATGATTACTTGGAATCATTTTAACTACTATAATTTTAACTATTTTTCTTGCATATATTTTCAAGTAGTGAATTCCATAATAAGCTCATTTATTTCTGTAGACGACCTCTGTGAAAAGCCCCTCGCTAGTAACAAGCAAGAGCTTTATAACTTCTGTTGTCTTCAGTGATTTTACCCCCCAATATTCCTTCTGTTGTTTTATTTCTAAGGCCATTTATTATTTTATGTGATTTTAATATAATTATAGCCAGGAACTTTCAAACCTCATCTCTTATTAGTGGTTTCCTGATGCCACCAGCAGTGGCATGATGATATTGCATACTTATGGGCAGCATCATTCACAGTTAACCTAGGAGGTATAGCCAAGCTTAGAGAAAAAAGTAATAGTGCAGAACAGATTACTCAAGGTAACTGAAGAATATGGACTGAGTATTCAGTCTCATGTTGGATTGAGTATCTTGAAGTACTGAGATGTGATACCTACACAACTGCAGTGATATCTTCATTTCCACTTAAGACTCTAAGGTGTTGCACTTCTATGTTCAGAATTGTAATCTTCACTAAATGTTTCCTGGGTTTTAGAATTCTCAGATTGTAATGCTAAGACATTTATTCACATATCTAAAACCAAGTAACAGATGTCACTACTGTTATAAAAAAGAACTCCTTAAGAAGGTACAAACAAGCCAAAGGATATGATAGTCCATATTCAGGATTTAAACAAACTAACAAAAAAACAAACCAAACAATATAGATTTTGCTCATCAATCAATTTTGTCAGGAAGAGCAAATTAGAAAGCATTTTTAAAAAGTCTGCTTGTGGAAGTAGTATTGACTAACAGAACCAGAGCTGATGGAAGTAACAGAGAACACAATTAAAAATATATTGTTGAAGTTTTAGCTTGGTCCAATCAATTTGATCTTTCAGTGGAAGCTCCTAAACTTTATTTTCTCCCACAACACAGTTGTCTGGATGTTCCTGAGAGTTTCCTATATTATGAGACATGGCAGGTTTGTTGTATAAACTGAGCTGGCATGTGTAAAAGGATGCTTGCAGACGAAAAGACTGAAAAGGACTATACAGCACTGAAAGGAAACGAAGCAGAAACACAAAAGCAATGAATTGAGAAGTGAAGAGGGGACAAATCTATTTAGGAAAGGGAAACAAGAAGAGGGGTAGATAAGTAGAAGAGAGTAAAGAACTGAATGAAAGGAGGATATGTTAAAGGATAAAGTTTATCTATCTAGATGCAATCAGCAAACCTTTGATTTCTCTAGTCAACATGTAGACATGTGACTGCAGTGTAGACAACGTGAATTATGACCCATCTTAAAGATTTTTTTCTTCTAAGACAAAAAAAAAGCTCGATAAAACGAGAACCTGTATACTGTTTTCTCTACAATTATGACTATCAATATACACTACTAAATAGATTTTCAAACTTATTAATGCCTTTTGTCCTATGAATTTATGAAGGGGTACGAGCACTGCACAGGCTCCTTATGCTTAGATAGACACTTTCAGAAGTAATAATAGTTAAATGTACACATTTTACAGAGAATTAAGATGAAAAAGTAGAAAATGGCACTGGTAACTATGAGAAAAATAAATGAAACCATTACCACATTTACATTTTTCTCAATTGCTGCATTAAAAATTGACAAAAGATATTCTATTGCTGAATTAGTTTTTCTCCTCCCCACCAAAAGTCATTGTGTTATGATAGTTATGACTTTAATGTAAAGGAACAAACCAGTTCCCATGAAATTTATTTCATTATTCACATAAACAGATTTTGGTATTGGGAAAATAATGAATCTAAACTCTCTGTTCCTCTGGAAGAGAACAGGGATCAAATTAGATGATTTGGATTAGTCTATAGCAATTAGACTGCTCCTTTAGCACATGCAGCTTTACAGTGTAAGTTATTTTCAGTGCAGAACCTGCACTAAACCTTTTCGCTATATAGCTGCCAGCATAAAACATCCTAAATTCACACTGCTGGGAATTTATTAAAAGATGTTCTTCTTGCTTTTACAATCAGTGGTGGTTATTTTTTCTTCCCTCTGACTTGTATTACAGCGGTGGCCTGTGGTGCTGTTAGTCGTACCTGCAAAGCCATGTAATTTACCACAGGAACACAGAAGAACCCTTAGCAGGAGAGCTGGCGCATGTACCACTATCCTGTCATTTTAGCAGCAGGGAATCCTAGTCATTTTTAGCTGACCCCTTACTTTCACATAAATCAATGTAATAAACACGACTACGTTACCCACAGGCACAGTCCAAGGCTTAAAATTCTCATGACAATTTATATAAAAATATTATTCTCATATGTCAGTGTAGTATAAGAATATTATCACCTTCTATTAAGAAATAATGGCACAATTAATAGGTTCATTATCCAGAAAGGAACATACCATCATGACTATAAAACAAATTTAATGTTTCTGCATTGTTTTAACTTCACTACTATTTATCTTTTTGAAAACAACTGTAATGTTAGCTCATAAAAGGGCAAAGAAAATATGTTTTATCTTAAGAACAGAAAAAGTACATTAAAAATAACATAAGGAAATATGCATGGTACTGACAAAAATGTACAACACCGACACAGGGAACTTAATGCAAGGGGGGAATTTTCCCTGGACTCAAAGACAGGAAGGATTGGGCCCACATGGAAATGGTTTTGCCATCCTTCACAGATTTCCTGATGAACAAACAAAAACACCTCTTGTGCTTTCCTAACATTAGGTTGATTAGGTATCCACCTTTTAATAAAAAAAAACAAACCTGAAAGCCAATTTGGGACTCTAGTAGCACTGCAAAATACTTCTTGTAAAACATAAAGTTTATTTCTATTATTTATATCGTAATCTCTGAACAAGCTAGTTTTTTCTCAAACTAGTAAGTAGTCATTTTCTTTGTTCCTGCACATATTGAAACTGTTGAACCATTTACTTTAAGCTAATAGAACTTTTTTTATATTTTAAATTTATTATACTTAAAAAGCTTTTGTAGAAAGATAGGATTCCATTTAAGTAGATACATTACCCTGTGCCTGAAATACATTCCAGTCAGAGTATAATTCAGCAAGTTGATGACAATGCTGGCTCCAAAAGAAAGGAGGAGACCAGATTGGACAAGAATGAGCTAACAGATTGTGCAGCCCAATTCTGTCCCTTTGAGTGTGATATATTGTTTCAAGATGCTAAAAACCCATACTTTCTCAAAGCATATCTGTTGTGCTGGTTTTCCCATTTTCACAGAATCCTCATTATTAGTAGTCTGTACTCTTTTCAAAGCACGTCAGACTCAGACCATATGCCACTGAATAATGCTTATCAATTGTCTAAAATGCCCAATAGAAGAAAGATGTGCCAAACAAAAGAATCGTGAAAGTTATGAAGTCTTTTACAAAAATAATTACATATTTCACATCTGCTGCAGATGTTAAGTGAAATAAAACCATCTCCTTGTTATAACTAAATGTTAATTTTTTATGACACACTTTTGTGTCATAAAAACAACATCTTGTAGAAGGAAGTTGAACTTCTATGAGTGAAAGACTTAGAAGTCATTGTTGAGTACCCTCCTGATCTTTAAAGGCAGAAATAAAGGCTCATCTTTTAAAATTATTTTTGATGAATAGTTGACATGCTCATAGTCCAGAATTCTCCCATACAAACAAGATGCCTAGAACACCTTAAATATGATTATTTAAGAAACATTTTAAAATGTGGCTTAAACAATTGAGATATATTATTAAAACATATAAATTTAACTGTAAAAATCTCATCTAAAAGACAGCAATATACCAATTAATGACGCAGACCAGACTCTCCAATTCCTGCTTTATAGCACAGCATTACCTCAGAACAATAACACAGAGATAACAGGTTATTTGGTTTAAAGGTTAGAGAAGGAAAAGTCATCTTTTATCTTCCCAACAATTCTTGTGTTCTTGAGATTTTTTTTTTTTAGCATTGCAAAACAGAACTATATGGTAAAATTTAATTCACTTTCATGCATATTTCTATGCATATTTCCACATAGTGTATGAACACATATACAAATACATAATTAGCTCACATATTCAAGTGTCCTGGAATTCAGTGGAAGCTGGCTATTGCCTGGTATGGATGCTACTGAATATTACAGTAGGTATGTTTGTGCTAAAGGATTTTAGTTATTTCTAGAGGTTTCAAAAAGAACAGTCTTAACAAGATGCAGATGGTAAAATGATGCACAAAGCAGAATGCAAAAATAATTTTGGTTAAAGTTAAAGCTGTGCACATGGGTACATTTCTTCTCAGTCCTTGCACTGTAAGTATATATATACTAAAAACATAAAAAAATAAAAACCATATATATAATCCAAGTATCTGGCCAGGGAATAAATTTCTTTAAAAAAACAAAACAAAAACAAATGAGAAAACACCCTGCTTGTTTGCTGGTGAGAACCGCATTCTAACTTCAAACACTAAACAATAAATACTACTTTGTAGTTTTGTTTTAGGTTAGAAACAAAAAGCAGTAAAAACATTAGAGAAAAATAAACTGAAAACTTGATTCCAATAAATTATATTGTAAAAAGATTGCAACATCTACTGCCACCACAGATGTAAATACAATTTCTGAAAAAGAAGGACTTGTTCCTCTTTAGTCAGTTCTTAATGTAGAACAATATAACCAATCTCACCCAAGCTTACCACCACAAACTGGTGGCACTGTCTGTTTCCAAAAGGATGATCTGAGCTGTTGTCCCTTTTAACGAGAGAAGTAGTGGGTCACAAGCTTGAATAGGACAGACCTGGCTGACAGCTCCAAATTCCAATTTGAGCTAGAAAATTTCTATTTAAAAATCATCTCATGATTACACAAAAAAGCAGAGTAAGCATAATGTTTTCTTTTTTTTTCCCATTGGTATGTTGGGATCAGTGAACAACGAAAAGAAATAAAGAATTACTCAATTTATAGAGGCAGTCTTCTCTTTGAGATGTGCTGGCTATTCACATTTCTGTTATGATGCACCTGTGCCTCATAAGAGTAACTAGGATGATCTTTACAGAGTGATGTCTACTGAAGAGTCCCTGCAAGTACCACAAATAGCAAAGAAGGTGGCTTCAGGTGCTTCTTCACTCTTTGGTGTAAAATAAACTTTGTGTTGGGACTGCAAATCCTAAGATGGATAGAGAGCTCATTTTGGAATGTGTATGGACAATACACCTTACAGAAAAAGAAAAAACCTCACCTCTAAGGCTCTAAAATAGGTAACCTTTCTCCTTCAAGAGACTGTCAACTTATACTCTACTTTGGGCAAACTGTGGCAGTTGTGCTAACATCCTGAAGGACTTCTGCATGTGCTACACATAGGAGTTAGCAAATGCAGGGACAAGCTTTGAAGTATCAGCTACAAATCTCAATAAGTAGAGTATTTCAACATCATTGGCGGCCTCCTTGCTCAAACCAAACTAGATATGAGACATTTGAATGGATATTTCTTCCTAAAAAGCATGCATATAGCCTGAAACTTAGTTGGGTAGAAGCTATTAAACAGATCTAACTATTGTGCAACAACAGGACCAGTAGAACTAGAAAACTTATCAGTACTATAACCAGCAACTTCCATCAAGTATGGTTTGGTGTTCTGAAGACTGATGGCTATCTCAACTTTCTGAATACTGTAGGAACATGGATAAGAACAGGAAACCATCAGACATGATTTCATCAGATATGAAATTCAAGGAAAGCATCCAGGAAGAATCATCTCCAAAATCAAATGGAGCTGCCTGTAATATAAATTTTCAGTAGATTGATGTAGAACAAAATTCCTTCTCAACTATAATTCATTTGCACCTGTTAAAACTACTGACTCCTTTGAGGGAAAGAACATCTTGTATGATTCTGCCATGATCTAGGAATGCTGTTGTCTGCTTTGGTGGCAATGGTTGAAAGGTCATTTCTATATACAATTTGTACATACAAATATGTATTTCAGAAGCTTCATACAAGTTCATGTTCTTTGAAATAAAAGTGATTGAAATACTGCCTGAATTTGATACTTGGAGCGGAGCGGCAGAGATGGGGGTGAATCTGCCTGTTCCCTGGTGAAAAGCAGTAGTCTGGAGTTTTATAAACAGAACCCTCCACATGCTGCAAATGAGAGCCTGGTTTGGCGCTACCACTACGGGCAGAATCTCTACAGAGAAGATGAAGGATGCTAAGATGATGGCATAGCTGATAATCAGGTACTGAAGATCCAGTATTGGTCTCTCTTCCCAGCTCCAGTCCCTCCCCCACAAGACCCAAATCTCTCTATTACCATTGCAGAAAAGCTGTCATGCAGTATAACAGAGAAAAATCACTTTAAATGGTTGTAAGAATATGTCTCTACCTCAATATCGGTCTTCCAGATGTTACTATGGATGGCACTGTTTACAGCATTTTAAAAAGCCTTATGAAGTCTACCCACTAGGAAGCTAACATAAATATAGACTAACATTTGGCCATCATGGAGCAAAACCAATTACACCATTAAACAAAACTAACCAATGAGTTCTCAAAGGAACGTTATGTCAATCAAAATTGATGTCATACAAATAAGGCTGAATTAAGAAAAGTGCCAAGGCATATTGTAAAGCTTGTAAACTTTGTATGCCACCCATTTATGAAAGACCTCTTGTATCTCAACATACTTCACAATTAACAATTGTGAATATTTTGAAAGTAGTCATTTGTCTGTAAGTTCCCCTAAAGGAACACTGGTTGGCAAAAAAACCCCAACAATGTGAAAAACTGACAGGCAACAAAAAATGTTATTTAAAGACAGCAACAATTTATTTATTCTAACTGGTCCATTTTTCTCTCATGTGGAATTAGGAAACACTTGAAATACTTGGGCAAGTGTTTAAGATAAGGAATCCCTACTTTAAAGTAGGGAGTACCTACTGTGAAGTAAGTATTCACTATTTCTACATATAAAACTTAAAAATGCTATAGTATATACAAAGAGAATTTAGTTTATTGACCTAGTCCAAGCTTGACTTTAATATAACTTGAAGTTAGAATTTTTCAATTAAAAAGTATTATGGATCAAGAATTAACCAGTACATACACTACGTATTTAGCACTATTATAGCTTTGTCCTTTGCTTCAATGTCAAATGAAACTCAGACAAATCATTCTCACTTAAAACACAAAACCACAAAGTAGTCACAAAATTACCTCAAGAAATGTCCACTTGAAATTGTGTGTACTTCAAACACAATTGTGTTCTACATTATAGTGGTAAAACATGACAACAGAAGGGTTAATCCTTGGTCTTCTGTATTTATGTAACCGGAACTGAATAACTTAGTAGGTATCTTAGGCTCCAAACATTCAGCTTATTAATTAAAATATGCAAATGTTATTAAACAAATAAATGAAAAGTCTGCTTGTCCTTTTTGGCTCCTCTTTCAAAACCTTCAGAGGTATATTCTGAAATACGGGAAATTTAAAGGTACCTAGTAGCAAACCCTTTTGCAGCAAGTGAAGAAGCTTCAGTTACAGTTCTTTTCAGGACAGCAATGGGTCACAGGACACAAGGAATCTCTCCATAATTAATGCAAGTCATTTAGGGCAACCTGCATGCTGCATATTGTTATTGTGGGTGAGGTTAATACAGCAAACTAGCACAAGGTACTAGGGTACTAGCACTAATAATTTTGATATGAAAAGTTTCTGTTACGATCAAGAAAACATTAAACAGAGGTCATATGGTTAGGAAAAGTAGCATTGAATCGAGATATGTTTTAGTAGTAGTAGTTTATCGGCCAAGAATTGTCTCTTTTATAATCCATCCAAAAGAGGAAGGATACAGATGTTATGCTTTATCTCAGAAAAATCACACTTCATTTTTTTTTCGGAAAGAGCAAACAAAATCAATCTCATCTAGAAATCAAAACTTTTTGACATATAAATTTTGGTATACAATTGTATAATTATTCCTACAACTGTTGATATATAAATATTCACACAATACTCAATTTGGACCTTGTATTTATGGGTCATGTATTTTGCTGTTTTGGCCCTGTATTATCCCAGAAATTCCTGTGTAGAAGGTCTGAAAAAATGAGATAAAGCTAACTTCCAGAATTGATGAAATTTGAACTCTGACTAAGAAAATAGTTTTGAAGCAAGGATATGCTATAACCAGAACCATTAGTCCAGAAGGAAATAAATAATTCCGTATTCAGAGTAGGTGCAGAACTGAGTGCAGTAACTAAAATCTAGTACACATTTTGAAGAATGCAGATAAAACAGAATACTGAATGGCTGTTTATTATTTGACCTTCATTCATGTTTTGCAATAAATGAAATAAGTATTTTTTTAGAAACAATACAAGAAAATGTAATTAAAGATTGTATTGCTTGAAAAATAAAAAATTAAACCTCCACTCCAACATTGCTTAACGTCTGAGTATTTGACTTCGTAATCTTTATGTTCTTATAACAGAGATATTGGCAGAAGTTATCTTATTTTTTTATAAAATTGTTTTATTTCATTGATGTGCAAGACTGAAGCATTCCTAAACCATTGTTTCTGCAGTGTATCTATCTATATACATGTATGAATACACACAGTGAGACACATGTATATACGTATGTACATATACACACCCATATGTATATATATGCATATACATAACCCTCTACACAGAATTATTGTATGAGAAGAATGATTATGCTCCTAAAACAATTAAAAAGATTTGGTTTAAATTCCAGCTCAACATCTATATGTCACAGGTTTCCAGCTGTAAACTTTGGAGAATGCTAGTCCTCTTTCTTTTATTCCTTGTCTTATCTTTGTATCAAAGACTTATATCATGTGATATATGTTGCCTGAGACAATGGAACTAGCAGTAATAATAGATATGCAGGAAAAGCAAAGGTAAAAGTTTGTGTTCAGCATAGCTGTTTCAAGATCTATCCTCAGATGACTCTTCTGTTTCCAATGTATTTTCTTTTCAAACAAGCATAAATAAAATAGAAGCAAAGCACAAATAATGCAGGTAAAATGATTTTACCTCTCTTTCATCCATCTTCAGCCATTGTTTGGGATCATCCTCAGTGGCTAGGAAAGCTATCAGATCTAAGGCAGTAAGCCTTGTCTGACGTCTGGATGACACAAAAATAAGAACAGGCTTGGCTGGAGAATGACTCCGAATTGCTGTGGAGGAAAACAGAACTTGAGAATTAGGCCTTTTAATGACAAAAATTTGAATTTCTCTTTGCAATATCTAGTCAGCTGATAGACCTCTCTACAGATGATACACAGGTATGTATATTTATTTGATTTTCGGCCAGATAGATACAACTGAGATGAATATGTAATAAATCAAAGATCATATAACTGCGCTTAGCTGAGCCTGAGTTAATTTGCCCTGCTACTCAGTGATCACCGTAAGCTAAAAATTTAAGAGAAGCAGGTAGGAAAAATAAATGCACCAAACCACCACAAGACCCAGACAAGCTTTCTAGACTTCAAAGCTTATGAATTTCTCTCTCGGAGCTTAACAACTATGTTACATTTTTTCTACCCTATTGGGCTATGTTGTCTCAGGCTAAGTGCCATCAAGGTCCAAAACTTGGTTTCTGCCCGACCCAGAGCTCAGGCTGCATAAACTCTTGTTTGCTTGCAAAGTTTCACTACAATCTACCAAAACCAGAAAAGATAAAAAAGGTAAAAAGTAGCTTTTCAATAGCTGCTGAGAAAGGTGGGCATTATGGTACCAAAGAACTTTGTTTCTGTTATTTGGCAATTACTCTGATATATTTAAACCAACTATGTTTTAGGACTTTTTTAAAAAGCGTTTTCTTGGTCAGCAAATGTTTGAAAAGTTTTGGGTTGCAGCAGACTTTTTATGGCCTCAGGAATAAATATGGCCGTGGAAATGCTAAAATAACCTTGACTATATCATGTCAAACAAGTGGTGAAAAAAGCCCTCAATAAATCATATGTCTACAGATTTCCTAACATCAACAAGCACTAGAAGTATAAACAGGTGTACGCAGAATTTCAAATACTCTCTCTAAATCCCTTATAAATCCATTTGTGTGTTTTCTCATGTAATTCTCATTCTAGCAATTAAATATATGCATTGTTAATTTCTGAAAACTATTTCATACTATCCACTGTCACATATTGTTCCCCAGTTCATGAATACTACCCAGCAAGTGCTCCTATATACACACACTATGCAGTTGTGAAATTATTGAAATAGGGTAATTCATGTGTATTTATACCTTACAACTCTATATGCCAATATATCTATATATTTTAAAAGCCCAGCATCTAATGGATTTTTGTTGCTTCAGGAACAGGTGTGGCAGAACAGCCCAAGACAGATTTATTGTTCATTAGTGTTTTTGTACAATGCTCTTGTGGAGGTGTAAATAATCTGAGCTGTCAAGATTGGTCTCTAGTCCACAATCAATACTTTGCTTCTGTCATAAGGCTAATTAAAGCAGCTAAAAAGTCACCTCACAAATGTCACCTCACAATCAACAGCAGTTCACATGAGAAAATTTATTTTGGAGGTTATTTTTAATTGATATAATAAATATTCCTTATGTAACCAAACCAAAACACGTTTAAATAAAATACGAGAGTTTTTCGTATATCTATTCTGCTTGCCAGCTTTGTTAAGAATAAAAAATTGAAAACAGAGGCATATCTGGATGCACTACAAATTTTGAATTTTATGGTTATAGCTTTGAAACTAGAATTATAGGAGGTTAGCCTGACTTGCAACTTCTGTTCACAATTTTTTTAATGCTTACATACAGTGGTCCATATGAAAATACCTCAGCAGATTAATAATATGAATGGTTTTATTACCTTCTAAATTTCAAATATTTTTACACAAATGTTTCTTTATGGTGTCAAACACTAAGAGAAAACACATTTTATTTCCCCTTCATTAGCAATAATTTTGTTCTTCTGTTCTAAATGCATTACATTCCTCTGTTATATGTTGCATTTGCAGCACACTTTATGTTTCAGACAAATAGCTCTGGGCCATTAGCAGAGCAGATTCCCCCTATACATGCCAAGAGTACATATAGTAACACATGTTGTAAATGTGCTGCAAATGAACTGTGTAAAGTGCCCCAAGTATTTTTTTTCCCCTCTCTTTTATTTTTTTTCTTTTACTGAAAGCAGGAAAAGGTTTAGGAGCTCCTTGCTTACCCTGAAATGCAGGTTTGTTCATGCTAGCCATGCGAGGACAGTAATGCTGGCCAGGGAAGCCCTGAATGTGCACCTCCAGCGGAACAGGGCGTACTGATGGTCGGAAGTTGAACAGACCCATCTACAAGTAAACATTTTTTCCAAGATTAACCTTGAATTATCTTACAAATTGCTAGTTTGTTTTTATGCAGCAAAAATGCACAATCATCCTCTGAAACATTTTTTGTACCTGATTAATATTTAGCCAGTCAGCAAGGTCTCTGGCATTTGCCAAAGCAGTGGATAAACCAACTACTCTTACAGGCTTCTCTGTGTGAGATGAGATGAAGTTTGTTCGAGACACAATGACTTCCAATACTGGGCCTCTCTCATCCCCTAGTAAACAAAAAGTCCATTGAAAAACAGAGAAAAAGAAGAGGTTCAGACGTCAACAAGTATATTCTTGTCGTAAGTACCAGCACACTTCTTCACATTTAGCAACGACTCTAATTAAAAATAACAAAACATGCTCACCTAGAAGATGGATCTCATCTATGATCAGAATGGAAACTTTCTGAACGTAGCTTCTGTTCTGCCAGCTCCTACTGACACCATCCCACTTCTCTGGGGTAGTAACAATCAGGTCAGCTTGTGCAATAGCTCTCATATCAGGAGTCACATCTCCTGTCAACTCTACCACCCTGTAATCAAGAAAGACAGTGGCTTGGTTTTACAAAGCTTTAGAGCATCTTAATGTTCAAGTATTAACTCCTAAATGTTAACTCTCAACAGAGGGAAGAAACAAAATTAAACAAAGCCTTTTTGTTTCTGGCCAAATGCTTTTAACAGGATTAAAAAAAAAAAAAAAATTAAGTAAAGAAACTTGTCTCTTGGTTTTCCTAGCAAATACCACATAAACACCAAATACCCTTCCTTAGCAAAATCATATAAAGAGGGTGAATATGAGTCTCAAATCATCTATGGTTAATTTTTCAAAATGAAGATGGTATAAGAATATTAGTATGACATAATGTGAATTATAACATCCTGTCAAAGCCAGGATGAAAGCTGTCTAGAAAGCTACCAAGTTGCTGCCTGCTGTTCTGCATAGATCTCTGGTTTGAATAGGGAGGTTAGACCGCAGTCTATCTGCATCTGTTGGTGAAGTTCCATTAAGACTGGAGCAGAAATTATCCGGAGGTCATTCTTTTGGGAAGATTACCAGAGTTTTCCAGTTGATTGCCTATTATCCTTTCAAGTTCTACAAACAGCATTTGAGATGATCCATCATTTTAGAGTGAACATAATGGATTTTTGACTTTTCTATAACACATTCCACATCCAGTTGAACATCTAAGAAAAATTCTTCAAAGTAATGGGTATCTTCTGTTCAAAATTTTGGTCACAAGTAATAGAGTAAATTTCAAAAAGGAAATATTACCTGAAAATATTTTAAAATTATGAGGCAATAAATTCCCCTCACAGGCCATTAAAATAGCAAAAAAAAAAAAAAAGCCAACTAATATATCACTGCTACAGAAATAGCAGGAATCTCACTGGTAATTTAATGTATGCAGAGTAGCACCTATTGAAGCCTGTTGTGTGCTTTGAGCTTTAACTTACAAAAAAAAAGCTACATATAGTAAAGGAAAGATCAGCGAGATACTAATGTCACCAAGGAATAAAATTATATCTGATTTATATATGAAGGACAACATATGCATATTACTACACTGTTCACACAACTCCTATGAGTTCCTTATAGCTGAGGTTTCTAAAGAAAGCTTATTTTGGATTGCAATTTCAATTTCCAAGGATACTACAGAGAGAAGTCTGAGCTTCATATTTGCTATCCTGGCAAGCAATGAGAGTGAAAATCGCTGGGTATCAAAGTGTATCCCTATTCTAGTTTTGATTTTGCCATCACTACAATGACTAATGGTAGTACTTTTTATTTTTTAAGTACTAGAAATTTGAAGGATAGTATACAAATCAAATCCTATTTTGAAATACTCAAAAGTATTCTGTAGATTTTATTCATACTTGATGGGCTGTTCTTTTGCTTCTCATTTCTCTGACTAGGTAAGGAGAAACATACTTTTTACCAAGTTTTTCTTCAATCCTAACTTTCCAGTCCTCAATTCTTTCACGAACAAGTGCTTTTAAGGGCGCGATATACACTGCCTGCAAAAGAAAAGTCACAAAACCAGAAGTTAAATAAGAAACCTTTATTAAAGTGAACCTATAAGGAAACAATTATTTAATAATTGTGGGATTTGAACATATTACCTAGAAAATTATTAAATCCGGAGTTCCTTAAATGACTTACAAGTGGATTATATTTAAAACAGACTTAACACTTGAAGATACTGCTTTGTTTCCTGAGCCATTAACAAGCAAATAAATTAAGAGAAAGAATAATTTCTTGAAATGGAAGTATTTATCATACCATTTAATAACAAAACCCACTTCCACAAATAATACCATTTTTTACCAGGACTATAAAATCTGTGAGCTAACATTCTTGAACAGAAATAATCAGGATTTCCAGCAAGTAGTATCTTACCTGATTTGTAGTTATGTCATTAAATTATTAAAACATTACCAATTAAATTAAAAAGCTGATTATTTTAAGCAAAATGTCACAATATTTTCCTCAAACAAGTCTGCTGTGCAGGGGTAAATACTCCGACATGTGGAAACAACATTTATTTACAGATTTATGGTTAAATATTCTGAAGTTTTTGAACATGAAGAAACTGCTAGATGAAGAATTCACATATATTCTTTAAAATGTATAGACAGGTTTCCAGCTATATTAAAACCTAAAAGATATATTCCTTTGAGAATCAGCTGTTTTGTAAGTCTAATAGATAAGCTGAAAATGTATGAGTGTCTTATTTACTTCACTCAACAAATTACATGAAGATACTGAAATTTCAAAGATGAATAAGGGATTTATGTACATGACTTCTGTTAATTTAAAAGGTTTCTCTTTGGTTAAATCTCACAGACACAAATATCTTTTCCGAAGACTTTAAAGCTAAAATGTGTCTAAGACAAAATGGCTAAGTCAAGATACAGATACATATTCACTTTGAAAAGCAAACCCCAAAAGCGGAGTTGTTCAGCTTTCAGCCAACTTAAAAGACATAACACAGGCAAGTTAGAACAGAAAATTGGCTTGTAGTAACTAATTGCAACTTATTTGTTTAAAAAGAGAGAGACTGGGCTAGTTGTATTCACATGGAGGAGAACTATTAATAATAGCTACAAAACAGTACTACTGCTTGTAGATAGAGATTAAAGCAGGAAATGCAGGTAAGTACAGAAAGGCAAATCCAGCAAGCCTGTATGTCATATTCTTACATTTAACTGTCCTTGTACACTAATTAATATAGAAAGTATATAAAAAAAATACATATATAAAGCATAATGAATATAATACAGTCCCATTTTGTACCCAGGCAGGTACAAATTGGAGAAAATTCAGTTTGCCATAGTCTTTTTCTAGGCTTTTGTATTGCTGAAAACATGCCTACAGAAAGTGATCCTAGTAAACCTATTTTACAAACCTTTGACGTAGGGTATTTGTTAAAAACTCTAAATATGGCTAATTCTGCTGCAACAGTTTTTCCAGAACCTGTAGGAGCTCCAAGGAGAACATTACAGTCTGTGTGATACAGTGTGTGAAATATCTGCGTCTGGATAGGATTAAAGTGCGTGAATTTGTACAGGGCTTCATATTCCCAATGTCCCAAAGCTGTGACAGGCAAAGGCTGAAGATCTAGAAGTTCTGAAAAAAAACAAAATAATCATAAGTGCATGACAAGGGATGCAATAACACAGTTTATTATAACATGAAGATAAAAATATTAACCAATACTTTAGTGAAAAACAATTTATCTTGGAAATTGTTTTACTTAATATCTCATATGACACAGAGTCCACATTTGAGTAATTTTTAACTGTGATGAAGAATAATGAAAAGTTGATTTTATAGCTCTGAAGTGTTTCTATGCAAGTACTGTTGCTAGTATTCTGATAGCTGTGAACCAGCCATTTGTATAAATTAACCTTTTTTTAAAGCTGTTTGCTTTTTACCCAGTTGTAGTAAGATCTAAATTCACTGTACTAGATTATATATACGTCCAGCTTCTTGTGATAAAAGACTGTGGAGTTGGAGGACAGCACAGTCTGCGTATTTCAGGTTCAAGGAGAAGATCTATGTAAGAAGGAAGGATTCTTGGAGATTCTAAGTTGGTGGAGTAATAAAAATCAGATGAGTACAACTACATTTTGCATCTAATCCTTTAAACATGTAATTAAAGACATAATCTTAATAAATAAACAAACAGCCTTTCAATATATGATTCTCAATATATCTTGAGGGCATCTGCTATCCAAACAATTAGAGATTGTGGAATTTGGAAGATGATATATATAACCAGATTGGATTTGGAATCCTACCAAATTAAGGAGACTGCAGTGATTCTGCTATGCAGATGCTTGCTTTGAAGTTTGGATTTTTTTTTTTTAATTTTTTTTTATTTTTTTTTGTGGCTGGAGGTCTCATTGACTTTTCAGGGTGCTTCACATTAAGGTATGATATGGGAGTCATAAAATCTACTGAGGCAGTGGTGCCTAATATTCTTCACATGCTTTTCACTGATACCTTATGGCTGTTCTATCATTCCTACTCTAACTGTGATTTCTTGGGCTCTGTTGAGGAGAAAGAAGGTTTTTTTGCCTAGCAGGGCCTCTACGTACTTCACTGTTGAGTGGGAACCAGATGGGAATTGAAATCAATTACCATAAATCCTAGAGGCTCCATAACTGGTGATGTGTAAATATCTTTCTGTTTCTTCTGAATAGTAGTCAGTGATCAGTCAATTAGATAAAAAGGTTACACATGCTTTTCCAGACAGGGTAGGTACAGTATAACAATAGCTAAACACTTCACAAACACATGTGAATTTATGCATGCCAAAGGACAACACCGTATGAGAACTGAGTATTTCTGAAGGCACTCACTTCACAGACTGCTAGATGAGCCAAATGTAATTACAGTGGAAAGGTTTTACAATGACATCAGGCACAATGAATGTATAAAGCAATTTATGTATCCAGAAAAAAAGAAGCAAAACACAAACATATGCTTCTGTGCCAAGTGTTAAAAAGGAGGGGGAGGGGTAGGCCATGCCTTGATCAGCAGTGCTGAGTTGAAATGTGATGTTCGGTACTCTAACAGTGCTTGCTAAGATGAATTTATTTTAGCAAAAATATTAAAATGTTTCATATTTTCACAATTTTAACTGTTTGTTTTTTTTCTTTGCTGAATGCCATTTATAATACAACCATCCACTCTAAGATTATTTTTAACTAGTCCAGAAGAAATGTAATGCTAAGATAAGGCATACTGTAACCCAGAGATTTGCTTAGTTTTATATGACAGTTTCAATCTTCCTACGGTTTATAGTAACTAATATGGTGGTATTGGGTTGAGATGAAATGCTTTTTGTTCGGGAGTTTAAAATTTTAGAGAGCTTTAAAGTTAGGGAAGAAATGTTCTCAATAAAACAAATATATCACAAGGTGAAATTCCATGTACTTTTCTACAATGAAGCAGAAGTTAAGAGAATTATTCCACTATCATAAGGAAAATCAACTTGACCAAGATGAATTAAAACGAAATGATTGAATTTGAAGTTACCTGTGTGGGGTGGATGTCTCTCTGGAAGAATCAAATGTTGAAAATTTATGATACATACAGCCTCTGCTCCTAACCATCTATCGGATACAGCTCGAATATAATATTGAGAAGGAAGAGGTTCAAAAATCGGGATTGTGAACACCAGCAGTTGAGGTTCTTTAGTAATGACCTAATGCAAACATGTAAAAAATAATTACTGCACAGACAAATCAGTAACTTGAAAAATCATAGTTTGCCTCACTTCCATAAGCATTATCAACACGAAGCAATAAAGTATGTGTGCAACTCCATGTGCAAAATGTTCACATCTTTATAAAAGTATTTCACCACTGGGAGTGGATTTCGTTTCCATGGACTTCAAAAGACAAAAATAAGGCTGGCTCCTCATCTTTTACTTTAACTGACAAAACCATTCCAATCGTTCTTCTTTTTTCAGATGGAAATAACTGTCCCACCAAAGGAGGAGGAGAAAAAGAGACATCTGAGATTAGAAAACATCTTTGTGAAAGTTCAAGCTTATCACGTACATCTGAAACTGAAAGTTGTGCTACTGATTTGAAAATCTGATTAAGTCAAAATACTGTTTGACCATACAAATCTACATCTCACAAACTATTTTTGTCTTGCTATGAGATTCTGAATAAAACACATTACCTGTTTTTTTTGAATGATGAAGTACTCCGAATGATAAATGTGGTCATTAGTTGGGTCTTCTACCCAAATCCACCAGGGCTCTCCAACGGTGCCGTGTACCTTTAAGAGTAGAAAAGATATTTTTGTTATAGTTGTAGAGAGGTTCTCTAGATTTGCTGGGTATATTGGATATATTTCTAAATGCTGTAGGCTTACAAAGGAATACAGAAATATAGAAATAAGAGGTAAGAGCAATATAACATTTTTAATTACATCCGTTTGCTTAAAGATTATGTTTCAATAAGATTTTGCTTAAGGTACGTATAATATAAATGGACATGATATAAATGCAACTGAAGCAAGTGCCTCAGCTGTCTATAAATAGACTGAACTCCCAGGGTTTCCTCTCAGCTCCTAAAAAAGGCCTCCTTCTCCTTTTTCCTCCTTGTACTTCTGTCTTTCCATTCTGTACAGAGGATTGTCTTTTGCTACCCACTGCTCATTCTTCAGTCAAAAACATTCTCCCAGGAAAAACTGGACACCGAATTGTGACATCCCTCTCTCCTGCTCTCTCTCTTCCCCTCTCCTCTGGACAGACACATAAGTGGATTCAGAAGGCTGTAGATCTAGCCCTTGCTACAGGTGAAGTGCGGAGAACAGAAACAAAGCTGTCTCTTGATGATTCCCGTGCCATCTGGCAACACTTTATTCCATCCTGGATTTTTGTTTGCTTTGTTGTGTACTTTATTTTGCAGTGCCAGCCACAAATCATAGCTAGGTGGGATGAACAGCTAAAATTTTTTGTTTCTTTGTCTACACAAATGACTTGTGCAAATGTGCAAACATTTTACTTAAATTTCTAGGAAAAGAAGAAAAATGCATAGTAAAGGAGTATGGGAGACATACTATGAAATGCACATAGATGTCTAGTGTTTCTGATGGGGACTGTGGTAAGATACAAAACCAGTATGAAGATGAAAACAAAGCTGGAATTTTTCCTAAACTTCAGTTAACAGGAAAAAATACAGAGTGCACAGTTGCTTTTAATGGTGATTTTAACACTACAGGAATCTGGTATTGATTCACACAGCACATATTATTTTCAGCCTAATTTATTATTGTGTATGTGTTGGAAAACAGCCTGTACTAGCTTTTGAAACAAAAATACCTACCAAAACCAGAACTAAGGTGCTTTTGTTTCTTTTTTAACACAGTTGCACGATAGATAAGTAGATAGTAAAGACACTGTCATTCATTTTTATTACATTTGAATTTCATCAGCAGCTTCACTGGGAACTGAAGCAGTGAAACTGAAAGGACACAGGTGACTGCAGATGGTATTTTGAAAACTTACAGTGAGACTATTACTTCCTCAGGGTTTAGGAGAATTTAAGAGAGGAAACAAGAATTAAGAAAGGTGATGAAGTTCAAAGCTCAGAAATTTTATCTTCATCTGTAAGAGCATCTTAGTTTTGGAGAGTCCTGTGACAAAGCTGCATGGAGAAAGAATGGCAATGTGGGAGCAGGCAACGCAACACGCTCTCCAGTAGTGATTCTCAAGAACTCTGGGGAACTCTTAAGAACCGATACATACCTGTATTTTGGGCAACCATTACCCTAAAGCTGCATGTTTGATATATGACTCAGATACTCACAATAGAACAAGGGGTGATGGTTTTAAACTAAAGGTGGGTGGGACATTTGGGTTAGACATGGGGAGGACATTTTTTATGATGAGGGCAGTGAATCACTGGCCCAGGTTGCCCAGAGAGGTGGTAGATGCCCCATTCCTGGAACCATTCAAGGCCAGGCTGGACGGGGCTCTGAGCAACCTGATCTAGTTGAAGATGTCCCTGCTCATGGCAGTGGGTTGGACTAGGTGACTTTGAAGGTCCCTTCCAACCCAAACTATTCTATGATTTTTGATAATTAATACTTGTTGCATTATTATGTATTTCTGCTGGACTCCTCCTGGCTGCAGTTAGGGTTTACTTGCACTGTCTGGATATGTTTATAGTCCTTTGCTTCTAGCAATTTAGTAAGACTTTTCCACCGGGATATGGCTCACGTGCTTTTACTGAACTTCAGGGCTACAGCCATTAAAGATCAAGATAATGTCACATCTTGCGGCTAACAAAATATATCTTCTTTATTTTTGAAAAGCAAGTGCAAAACTTGTGATAAGATCATTTTAGAAGTAAGTATCCTGGTAAAGGAACAGTCTTAAAACCATGAAATGTTAGCCAAGCACAGTATTTCAGTTAAGTATAGGATATGAATTTTTAATATTCTGATTTTATTTGACTACCCCCATTCTTTGAATGGAATTTTTTGTCAAATAGTTTTTGTACCAATTACAGCTATACCTATAAGTTTCTATAGTCTTCTTCTGAATAGCTTGTTAAAATACTGTATGATAATGGAGAAGCAGTTTCATACTGTCAACAATTGAATTTAAAAGACAGTTATTTGTTTTTAGAGACTATTACAAATTTAACAGCTTTTTTGTTTAGTTACTGTGATAGAAGTTTCACTTACTGACAAAACAAGAGAATCGTCAGCTACCTTACAAAAAATTTTTAAAAAAGAAAAAACTGTTTTATAAGTTTTCATGAATACGTATATACAAATTCACACAAAAAAAGCTCCATAAGTTGAATTGGTAAAGCAATTACAATGTTTCTATAGTGACCATTAAAAAAACTGTGTCAAGGGTTCATAGTGGAAAATAGATTTTTTGCTGAACTTTTGCTATTAATATAACTTTAGAAGTAAAGAATAAAAACAAGAGAGTATAATTATAATTCTGTATGGACCCCTTTTCAATTTGTAAAAATACAGAAGAACCTAGCTTTTGTAGAAAAATCTAAAAATGAATTGAGAAATGACTTTGTACTAAAATACAGATTAAAATGAAGAACAGCTGTGAGTTTTTTGCCTTTAATAGCTTACAGGTAAGTGGAAGAAAGACAGAATAATAAAAACTTGTTTCAATCCTAAAAAGTAATGTTTATTTGCCTTCTGAAGTATTGCCCATAAATAGGGCGGCAACAAATAATTTATGTTATAATTCATGGTAAGAATCCATTCAAATATTTCTGTAATAAATACAGGTAACAAGAAAAATCCAATTTTCTATATTTTGATCATTAATCTCCCATTTATAAGCTAACTTGGTGAAACTTCCAAAAGAAAAGAAAAAACCTTTAGGCAGGGAAAATAAATTCTAAAATGATCTAGACATTTGTGGAATAAAACTAATTTACTTGTGATTAAAGTAAAATTGTAAACTAAGGGATTTTAAAATTATTTTTTAAAATAAAATAATAGATACATAATATCCAAGTTTCAGAATAATTTATCTTAAGCATAAATCTCCTAAGAGTAAAAAATAAAAATATGCTTGCCCATTGAGGTATCTTTACCTTGTTTCTGTACAAAGTTTCAGAAGTACCAGCAACAACACAATGCCCCCATGTGGACATTTGTATTTCATTTAGATTTATCTTAAATCTATTTTTAATGAACAGATTCTGAATCAAAGGGTATGAGTATATCTAAATGTGCAACTAGTAAAACTCCTTTCATATAAATTTGCACCATAAAATATAGATTGATATAATTCCAAACATATCTCAGTTTTTCTGTTTAGACAAATCCCAACAGGAAAAAAGGCACTGATGTCTTGAGTGTACATTTCTAAAGCCATAAAGAGCAGCAGAACCTGACATACATAAACTGTATTTCAAGGCTTTATTTTCTGCATTTGACATTCATCCATCATTCAGAGAACAATCCATGTCTCCCTCTTCCTTGCTTCTCCTTTTTGGGCATATAAATCAAGTCTGTGTGTGACTACTATTAATATTCAGTATAAGCACTTGCTTCAACATGTTATAAACGGTGCCATTCTGTAACAACTAATGGAAATAAAAGGATGATCTTCGGGTGCCACTTTCTACAAAAGTCTTCAAGGTCATTCCATTCCTATTATCAAATTTGCTTTTTAGCTAAAATAAATATTTATTCTCCTGTCCAAACAGCTAAGGACTCCCTGTGATCACCTCCTTTACTGAAGCTAAATTAATGCTCCCTGTTCTTCCTCCACCTGCTTTATGTTTTTTTTTACCTGATCGTTCCATGTGAAGTCAGGAGCGATGTTCAGCCGAACTCGGAGCACCGTGCGGGTAATTGGCTGGATTGTTGCTTCCATTATGATGGAGGGGATTTGATGGACACACTGTTTTACCTTTAACCCAATCTTCACATGATGCAGCATATGACCTGCCAAGAAAACATTAGGTGCAACAAATTTGCATTTCCAGGAAAAATAATACGACTCCGACTTTGAAATGGGCTTTCAGGGAGAAGTATTATTGCTTCCTTGTTTTGCTCTTAGGTGCATAAATGTCTGACTCTCTTGACCTGGCATGTCTGAATATTTTGTAATACTTAACTTGAATTAGCAATTTAGAACTTAGAAAAATCAGTATTAACTCCTCCTCCTGTTGGCTATAACTAAGGGGTTAAAATAACTATTAAGAATTCACACTGAAAACACATTATGTCAAGCTAGTTCCCTTTACTGACTTTTTGACCAGGCTCTTACTGAGCCGTGAAGTTCTTTTTTAAAGCATGAATACTAATCTTTTAGTCAATGAAGGGCATACATTTGAACTTCTACAATTCCTGTGCAGTGATTCAAAGCAGACAGAATGCTTTTCATTAAACTGAATAAAGGTAGTTAATAGCGTAAATATCCATGCAACTAGTAAACATCTCACAGCAGCTCTAATCTTTTTTTTCACAGTCATGGTAACTAGGGCAATAAAGTGATTACATTAATACAAAAAAATTTCTACTTGTATTTTACAGGTGAAATATCTGTTCTTTTACTCTTAATTTTATATATAAAACAAAGTATGTAGCAGTGGTTTCTTTTTTTTTTTTTTTACTGAAAGATATTGCATCATCTAGGTTATTTAGGGAAAGAAGGTCGATTATCCCATTTTCAACTAAATTGCTTATATAATTACATGGAGCACATTATAAATTTTAATTGTAATGATGATACGTATTCACTTAAATTAAAAGCTACCTCACGAATGGCTATTGATATTTTCTGATATCTGGTTCATATGTACACTTTCCCAGAAGAAGAGGAGAAGAAATCCTGTTATTTAAATTACATGCAAAGTGAAAAGGTGATAAAACTTTTTCTTGCTATTGCACATAAGTCAAGAGCAAAACAGCTTGCAATTGCTTAATTTTTCATCTTTTTCATCCTGACTTCCTTCTTCGTTTTTTCTTATTTAACAAACTGGCAGATTTTGCCTCAGACAGGTGTTTATCTATATTCTGAACTACTGAACGGTGATCTCGCTCAAGAAGCAAACCCCTAATGCAAAAGTTTCAACACATATTTAATCGGTTTAATTTGCAGTTGGTAAAATAAGTGCATCTCCAGCAAGTGGATTATGAAAAACCAAACCAACTATATTGGTACAAGTTGGTGATATATGCAGTATGACAGCATACTTGCACAGTGACTAGCTTTTGTAATTAGAAGTAAAACTTCAGAATGCATGTTAAATAAAATTAGGTGCCAAATATTCAAAATATGACTCGATAACTTATGTACAAGTTCAGTTTTTCATGCTAAAAATCACCTTCTGTATCATGATGCGTGAAGTGAACTTCTGTATTTGTACAGAACACAGCACTGAAGTTTTATGTGCTTATCTGCTGGGGAAAATAAGGCTCTTCTCCCAACTTCTGTAAAATGATATAAAACTCTCCCACCTCCTCCCCCTGCTTTTTTTAAATAGTCACATTATAAAAAACTATCAATCACATTTAAGAAATATTAAAATCTTCTGCAGAAAAGCTGAGTATTCTAGAAAATAGGTATGTTTAACAAAAGAAGAAGAAATTTTGCTTATTCCACAATAATCGTCATCTGTAGACTGAAAAAACACAACTCTTTATCTCGGATAACAGTGATTTCTTGGCTTTCTGGAAACTCCACAGTTACATTGCAATACAAGTAGCTTGGTGTTGACCAGTCCGTGGTGTGCTGGGGTCCAGGATCTGTGCACACAACACACTCTTTGCTCACTGGCAGAACTGGCACCCCCCTGATGCTTGTCACTCCCCAGGCCAGGGACTGAGTGAGCCACATCACTCCTGCCTTTTTTATTCTATCTCCAAGGTGACAAAAACATTTAATGCTAAGACTGAAAGTAGTCCTATGGAGTCAGAGAACAAGGCAGCACCTGGAAGCGGTGTGTTTTCTCATTTCAACATGCTTTTGAATTTAAATAAAAATAAGGTGGGTGCCAGGCAGGTGCTTCTTTCACACCCCTGGTGCCTGAAAGAGAGGCCAGTGAGGGAGAAATGTGCCAGGTACCAGCACTTCTCAGAGATGCACAGATCCACTTTCATGTTTATAAGGCTGATGAACACGAAATATCATTTCATATAGTCAGTCAGCAATGATCTATCTTCACAAAGTCTCATCTACTTTCAAACTAACTTAATATAAACGAAAATGAGACATTTTATAGGGATATATTGATATATTGCCATCTTGTCAATACTGGTTCCACTACGTTAAAGGAAGTAAAACTGGTTTTATATTTTAATACAAATTTTTTGCTTCTCCTAAGGGCAAGTATGGGGAGAAAGTATTAAAAAGACTTCACAAATACACAGCAAATAAAGAAATTTGAATAAAAAAGTACTATAACACTTCTGAAAAGCACGATAATGCTAGCAAACAAAATGTTACAAATGTTATATTTTTAATAAATTTAAAATTACTATACATTATAATGCACATTTAAAGTAAACTTTTAAAATTTGCTCACAGTCCATATTAAATAAAAATATAGCCTCTAATTCTGCAAGCTTTTACATATTTGTTCAATTTTATCCAACATAAATTAGGCATGTAACAATGCTTCCTAAGTTAGGAATGTAGCTCTCTTGTCAAATGGGAGAAATATCAAGTCAGAAGTCATAACTTCTAAAAAGCAGTGACTGCGCATTTCATTTTTATTGTAAAATTAGATTAAAAAAATAATAGCAGTTTGTTTCTCAACAACTTGGAAATAACAGGTGCAAAGAAAGCCCAAATAAGAAATAATACACTAAGACTGGAAAAAGAAATACATTACAAGTCCATTTTTTTTCAACTTCAACCAGCTGGTGAACAGTTTATGCACAACAATTTGTACACACATATTAGAAATTGTCATTATGTCTATCGGCAGGCTTGTGGATTTTCTCATTATCGAAGTGTCAAATCCTTTAAAAAATTCCATTAAGGTTTTGCTGCAATGACACCAGCGACAATGAATTCTCCATGTTCAATGAAAATTAATGCAATGTTTCAGAAGGAGGCCATTTGCTGATAGTATACCAGGACGCAATAATCCGCTTTTATTCTTTTTCTCATGTTAATAGAAGTTGAAGAAAAAATAGAAAAAAAGGACCATATTTTGCCAACTGGCAAAAATAAACACATGCCTTTTATAGTAGTGTATTATGTAACATGAGCAAACACGGAAGCACAGGTCAATGTAATTACATATATATACATATATATGTAAATACATACCAACATACATCTCTGTTGCACATGTGTTCTGGGGTTGGCAGGACATGGGCTAGCCTTACCCTCAAAGCTGTGCCACATTACAGACTGTGGAGACTGAATCATAGAATAGTTTGGGCTGGAAGGGACCTCACAAGGTTACCTCATGCAACCCCCCTGCAATGAGCAGGAACATCTTCAACTGGATCACATTGCTCAGAGCCCCGTCCAGCCTGGCCTTGAATGGTTCCAGGAATGGGGCACCTACCACGTCTCTGGACAACTTGGGCCAGTGTTTCACCACTATCATTGTATAAATTAAAACCTCCTTTGTTGGACAGACCATAGTACCATATTTAATGTGACTACATGGCTTCCAGAACAGAGTGGGTACACTAACGAATGGCTCAGACTTATTTCTAACTTGCCCATTGATTAGTTTAAGCAGATTAGCATTGCTGATTTCTCACCTATTTCATCTTTTCTCATGTCCTTCATCTTGTCTATAGTGAGATTCTTCTCTTCCAGCTTCGAGAGGACTGATGGTGGTAACACTGAGAACTGTCTCAAAGGGCTCACCCAGCCCCACAGCCGCTTGTCAATGACTTTGCTGAGATTCAGTAGTCGATATGTCATTGCAGGCCAACGTTTCCTAAGGGCAATCTCAAAAAGAGCTCGAACAATACGAGCTGCATTCTGGAGAGTAAAAAAAAAAAAAAGCAAAAATGTTGTAATTCTCTCAAGTATTCTTTGTAAAATGAAAAGGATCCCATAGACTCATCTTTGACAAACCATAACAATAGATTTTTATTTTCAAACTTATTTCAAACATTCTCGAAAACTATTTTTTCCATCACTGTCTAGTGGCAGAACTATTATCTCATGATTGCCTACAGGAATTACCAAAAGAAACATGTGCAATGAATTAAAGTTGTAGTGGCAGGTCTACCATAGAATTTTGATCACGGTTATGTTAACATTAGGGAGTTCTAAACTCATTGTGTCTCTGTGTCACTTCTGAAACAAATTCACTTACCGTACTTAATATCTTCCTCCTTCTCCGCCTAATATACAACTACAAACTAATTTTATGTGGAAATCCAAGTTTTAATTTTTCATTTCAGTTGTGCTTCTATAATAGCATCCCATTTCACACTGAAACTGTACAAATCTGCTTTGGACTCAGAAAATTAATTATTAATGTGAGCTTGAATAAGATCAGTCTTATCCTGAAAACCTAAGTTAT
Source organism: Columba livia (assembly GCF_036013475.1). Lineage (NCBI taxonomy): Eukaryota > Metazoa > Chordata > Aves > Columbiformes > Columbidae > Columba > Columba livia. Next base: position 43,925,086 of record NC_088604.1, read on the forward strand.
GATATTCCTTCATAAACTTATCAAGCTGTATTATGAATTTGGTTAGGGTTTTTTGTTTGCTTTTGTTTACTTATTGGTTTTTGTTTGTTTGTTTTGTGTGTGTGGTTTTGTTTGTTTGTTTGTTTGTTTTTATTTGACCTACTGGTACTACGCCTGCATTAGCAATTCTGTTCTTGATTCACTGAACAGAATACAATCATTCTCTTCTGGTTCTGCAGTGCCAACAGGGAACAAAAAATAGAAAATTATTTGGTTGTGATATGAAGCATATGTTACTAAAGAAGCACATCTCTTTTACTCAGAAAGGATGAATGATTTTCTTAATAGCCACTATCCAATTAAGAAAATTCACGATTTGTAGCACTGGTTCCACATGTACAATTTATGAAGATATGAGAAGAAGACCATGTTGTTGTACTAAAAATACTATAATTGAGACAGACAAATAAAAGCAATTGTCTTGAAAGCAAAGATTAAAAGAATCATACTAAAAATTATCTTGCTGTGCAACTACCACAACTTTTATGATGTGCATAATGATTTCAGAATTTTCTAATTTATACCCATACGTACTAGGAAATGTAAACACTTCTGAATAATGTAATGTTAATATGAAAATCCCACTCAAGAATATGTATAGTTTTGAATACTTAACTCTCATCTTTAGCACCAACTAAATGCAATTTTACAATCCCTTCCAAAAAGGTTTTGTAAGGTTGAGATAAAAATGATTCAATGCAACATGTTGCTGACTGTGGAAAGGAAAGGAAAGGAAAGGAAAAGGAAAAGGAAAAGGAAAAGGAAAAGGAAAAGGAAAAGGAAAAGGAAAAGGAAAAGGAAAAGGAAAAGGAAAAGGAAAAGGAAAAGGAAAAGGAAAAGGAAAAGGAAAGGAAAGGAAAGGAAAGGAAAGGAAAGGAAAGGAAAGGAAAGGAAAGGAAAGGAACCCCACAACAACATAGGACAGGCTAAAAGGTAAAAATTTATCATCTATTTTATACATTCATTACTGTCGCACATCTGGGATTGTCTGTGAATATTTTGCCATTTTGAGTTCTTCAGGATCCAAAATTTTAAGCTTAAGCAAGACTCCTTCCTTTCTAAGATGGGCTCTAGTTGTGAAAGAAAGCAGTTTTGTGTCACAGACTTGCAATCTTATTATTCTCTGTAATAACTGAACATGCTGTATAACTAACAACCATTCAGGTGTCAAATCAAGCCAACAAATATAGAGACTGATAAGTAAATATGCATGATTATGTCTAGTAAAAAAATTGTAATAGCACATTTTTCTTGTGTAATCGAAGGTATATGAATAAAACACAAATTATGTTTTGCAGAACGCTGTATAAATTTACTCAAAACATAAAAATAGATTGCAATGGTTCTCCATCTTTAGAAGAAAACCCACTAATTCAAGAATAAAATTTCTGTGCAATCATAGTTAGAACTACTAAATATAATAAGACTACACAAGAAACACAAGCAAGAAGGACAGTCATAATTAACAAACTATGCAACAGTCTCCCAAGGTAGGCTTTGCAAATATTTTCTACTTAAATACTATACCATACATGTGCACACTCACAAGGCTCTGGTTTTCAATTCAATTTGCATAAAAATGTACAAAAAAGTTGCAGATCAAGCCCTATTTACATAATTGTAAACATTTGGGAGAATGAAACAGCAGAAGGCAGCAACACATATGCAAAAAATAGTATTTTACCTGTGCAACATACGCAGAATCTGAAATAAGGGAGAAGCTGTCTATCTCCCCTCTGCTAATGTATGTTTGAAGGAGGATATTAATTTTTCCATAATTGTTTTCCACACCTCCTGGAGCAGGAAGTTCACAGAAATCACTCAGTAAGGTATCCAGCTCTTCTATTTCTTCTTCTCTTACCTAAAACACAATTATACAGTATGAAGAGGCTGCAGCAATTTGATAAAAATTTTTACACTGAAATCAAATTTTCCTTATAACATAGTTACATTACTTTTAAATGAAGTCTCTAGTTTTAAGGAAAAAAAAAGAATTAAAAAAGTAGCAAAGCCACATCTTCTACAAGGTAGCTAATAGACCATAATTGAAACTATCTTAATAGTGACACAATTACATTTTATTATTCATCACCATCTATTACGGTTGCCATTGACATACAAAAATTTGATATGCCACAAAAATTGAATCTTCTGACCCTACCATCCTTCATGTGATGAGATTTCATTTTTTATTTGACCAGAGTAAAACCTCTGCCCATCTGGATTAAGGCAATCTTGAATTAACATTAAATGTACTCATTATAGTTACATAGTTTGCATGTGGCATAATACATTTTTAACTCAAAACCGTGAAGTACTATGATTCGTGATATTAAAATTTTCACTGTTAATAAGATTAAGTCTTAATATGAGTAAAGAAATTTTCGTATCTATGGCTTGAATAATGCATAACATTTCACATTCTAACTGATGACCCTTACATGGCAAAACCAGCATAAATCTACATATTCTTTGATTTACTGATAGTCTGTTAGTGTAAAACTTATTTAAAGAGGGTAAATGTTTGGTCCCTGCAGGGAACCAGCTGAAAGTAATTTTCATTTGGACCTGACTACCTGACATACCGAAAACCCTAGGACAACTGGGTTAAAAACCCAAACTATCCAGCCACTGGTCCTACAGGAAAGAAAAAGATGAAGCGAAAAACTGCCACAGATGACTTCAGTGTCAGGGGAGCATTATGTTCTGCTTTTTTTTTCTGCTCTTGCCTAGCACAGTACAGGTCAAATCCAGATCTGTATTCCAGCTACTGGTGACTTATCTATTTCAAAATACAGAATTTTGAAAGACATTACAGAGACATGATTCACATTAACAGAAGTCACAGATTGTATCACACCGAGGGGTAAATCCTGAGTTATTCTTGTGAAAATCAATTACCAGCTTTAACATTCAGAGCTGCACAGCAAACAAATCACAAAAACCCAGAAATGATGGTGCACTGATGCCACACCATATAAATCTGAGAAAGCAAACTAGAAAAACTGTTTTAGCCAAGAAGCATCACTAACTTTATTACAAATATAGAAATACAATACACCATATTTTCCATATGCTTTCATTTTAAATATTCAATTACACTAAATTTGGACCTAGCAAAGCAACATCATTATCCTAAAAGATCCCTTCTAGCTTGGAAAATGTTGCATGTATCACTGTGAAACCTCACTGCTTCTTATCTTCTATAATAGGAGAGATTACAGCAAAATAGAATTTCTTCATTAGATAGAGAGATGGTAATACTCAGACAATGTGTGCAAGTACGTAAATATGTAGATGGTGAGGGATTCACATTGCCAGTTTGCAGAGCCAGGTGAATGAGAGCCAACTCTGATCTGAAAGTTGTATAACTGTGGTAAAATGGCAATGAGCCCAAGCTAATAAACCCTGAGGTGCCTGGCTTGCATCTCTGTGAGGTGGACACAACAGCAAACAAGGTCACACCAGCTTGAGATGCAATTGTCTTGTGTCCTACCCACACAGGAGGAAAAAAGAGAGGCTGGAATTGAACTGAGTACTACAGCACAGTAATCTTCCAGCCTGCACAACGAAAGCTGTTACGACAACTTTAGATTTCAAATTTGAAAATAATTCATCAGAATTTATTTTTCTGCTAATCTAATCTTGTTCCCTGCACGAGGTATATCACAGAGTTAACTTCAGGGAGTTTCTGCCTCATTTCTGATAAAGCAAATTGTTCAGGGAGACATCTAATAATGGTTTAAACTTCAAACAGAAAAACTGGGTGCACCATGCCATTGGACACTTATCTTCACCTGTTCATAACTGAGAAACTGAAAAGCTCTTAAAAGCATTAAAAGTTATTCTCAAGGATCCATAACTAGTTATTAAATGTGCGCTATAGTTCGAGCTGAACTACATACAAATTTGAGTGAGAGCATATACAGTTCTTGACAATTATACCTACTTAGAAAATATTTCATAATGGTGCTTAATATTTAACAAAACTGTCTGTAGACACTATTTATAGGGCGAGTACTACAGAAGTGTCTAGTTCTAAGGCATATTCTTTGTATGAAAGGAAACAACTTTACCTTTATCTGTTCAAATTCTTCAGCTTTTGATACTATGGCAAGAATATCGCCTTCTGTTTTATGAGCATCAAACAATTCATTGAAAGTCTATTAAAATAAAATTAATTGATTTAACACTGAAAAGAAAAATATACATTTATCACAAAAGAAAGAAACATTAACCAAGATTTTATAAGGCATATAAGGTCAAAATGTAAGTAAGTTATTGCAAGACCAGAGTGATGCAATTTAAACAGGAGCAATTTCAAGAATGACTTCTCAGCACTTTCAGGAAAAACTGTCCCTTGAAACCTGGACACACACAAAAATCAAGAGACATGCAAACTATGGCCATTTCAAAATATGGCCATTTCAAAATAAGTCTCGGATATATCTGAGTGAATATCAGACTAATTACACATAATGACAATAAACAATTAAAAATTATTAATGCCAAGGTCTCCAGCTTTCATTCAAGAAGAAGACTTATTTCCTACAGAAAAAAGGTTTTAAGATGAATGTACATCAAATCAAGATTCCAATACTAAAAAGTTTTGTACAATGCATCTTCCTTAGATGTTTACAATTACAGTGCCAAAAGTTGTTTAAGGTTGACGACCTGCCAGGATTTTCATGCAGAAAAGCTTTTACGTTATCAGACTCTATACTTGAATGTGCTAACATGTACCAACGTTTGCACACACTATTGATATCAAAATGTTTCCTATAGTTCACCTAAAAGAAGGCAGAGACTACAGAAATTTCAAATCTCACTTCATACCAAGTCTAATTTTTCAGTATTGCTTTATACTTTGTTTCTTTCTTCTTTCACTCAATTTCCTCTCTCCTCTTTTCAGTATATATGATTTGAAAATATATTGAACAAATCAGCTACATATTCTGTAATATCTTACAATTATTTTAGGTCTAGGTTCAAAAGAAGGAAAAACCCCCAGAAATAGAAAATCATATTTTACCTCGATAGTATTGTATTTGATATAGTAGTGGCTGGCAGTTCTGCCTAAATCTGTTGAAGAAAAAAAGCCAGTTCGTTCTTCAAAGCGAATCATGCGGGCTTTGTCCAGTTTTCTGCCGACTTCAATTACCAATTGTTCTCTGTGCTTTTCTAGCCCTGGATCCATCTAGACATAATACACATACATTTATTTGTACAAAAGAAAAAAAAAAGTGTTAAATATTTTTTTTTTTTTTGAGATAACCCAGTCACACCAAGCCAGAAATCAAATAAAAAGAAGGTACAGTTATTAAGTCAAGATTTTCCTGAGATCTCCTTAATAACAGTTACATTGACATTATTGACCAAAAAAATGTCTGTACAGGACAAAATAATCAGAATAATATTTCTTTTGCAATGCTTTGAGACCATCAATACGAAGTAGACTAGTGTTACTTATGAAACAGTAGCATGATTATGAAATAAATTTATTAAAATAAGTTTTTGAAAGAAGTTTTAATGATATTATATTCTTTATGAAATTACCATTACTGTATCACTTCACAAAAACATGCCATTATATGGTACCTCCTATATATGAAAATGTCTGAAGATATACTTTGTCTGGGTATCTGACGTGAGGAGGGCTTAAACAGTATCCCAAATAGAATAAGCTTCAAATTGGATGGCTGAAATGTTTACTAGCAAAAAAACTCTTAGATCCCCAAAATCTTTGGGTATGTCAGCTGGGATATTCTAATTATTGAGTTACAGATGTACTGTACAAACATTCCCATTAAAAGCACACAAAGAGCTTGCTGTGCCCAACACCACTGTTATTTATATTGAAATTCAGGAACTTGGATATTTTGTCCAAGTAACAATGTATAATACATTATTATCTTGTTAGTACCTACAAGACTTAGCAAAACTCCCATCTAAGTGGGCCTGCTGTATAATCATGTGTTTCCACATCATGTACCTGGGATATCCAGCCTGCCAGGGGTGGGTGGAAAAGGGATTCAGAGTCATCTTAACCCTCTGGTATATGCAAGCCTGATATATGGCTCTAATTACACAAGCAATTATTAGCCACCAAATTTGAAAAGACCGAAGCTCTGTTCTAGTCCAGAGGCAGCATTCTTATTTGGGGGCTTGTATAGTTCAGATTTCCTATGGAGTAGGTCATACCAGCCCTCTTGGTAAACCTGCACCAGGGATATATGACCAAGACTGCAAAGAGGAGCAGGCTTGAAGAATTGGTTTGCTCTGGTTTTCCCTGGACCAGGATGAAGCTTCATCTTTGTGTTGAAGTGCTTCACCTCATGTTTTCAGTGAAGCTGCAGACGAATGTGGCCATCTCCACAAAGCAGCTGCAGGACCAGTTCCTAATATTCCCTGTCTTTGCCAGTTACTCTGAAGCTGTTTCTCCTTAGTTATGGCTTGCCTTAGTTTCAAGTCAAAAGCTAAGATGGCAAAGGTCTAGAGTACTTTTCTCAATAGTACATCATGCATTGAGGTCACATTTCAGAGCAGAAGGGGTCAAAAAAAAAAGTTACCAGGATACCAGATGTTTAACATTTCTTAAAACTAAAGAAGGGGGAAAAAATTAAAAAATATCACAACACTTCCCTACTCCTTTGGCAGTCCAAATTACCTGCCAATCTTTTGCCTTACATATAAAAAAGCTAAAGCTATAGCAGTAGACTAACATTTTTTACAAATACAAAGGTTTTAACTTCAAAGGAAAGGTCACCAACTTGAAAAGGCTGTGAAACAATACTCCAGTCTAGAGAATCCACGGCTATCGCCCTTCTTGTTGAACTTGCATAATCAGAAATACCACAGAGGAAAAGATCCAGCCTAGAACATCTTTAAGCCATACTCTTAAAAAACAAGCCTTGGCAATTCCACAGAAAGAAACTGAGCAGGTCTGGAGCATACATATGGAAATTTCAGAATGCATGATAAAGTACATTATTATTCACATTGCTTTTTCTAGCTAACTGAGAGAAGTGTTGGGGACAAGCTCCTCTAACTTTTACAGATGTTCTAAACACAAACATACGGCTTATGTGGGTAAAAAAAACTTTGCTTAATTGTGGAAACACCAAAGAGTGGGACCAAAAAAGAGAAGAAAACAGACAAAGGAGATACCGGAAAAAAAAAAGCAAACCAACAAACAGCCACTTTTCCTTTGGAACCCTAAAAGGATGAGAAAATGCCTGTCATCCTAACCCAGGCTTCACTCATACAACACTCACAATTTGCTCCACTTTTTTTCTTTCACTCTTTGTTTCTGCTTGCTGCTCATCATACATTTTGGCCATTTTCCCAAGTCATTAAAAGGCATTATTGGCACCTCTGCCAAATAATAACTTGAAAAGTCACAAATCAAAGCAGTGGGCCTGGAATAGCCTGCTCCCCAGAACAGCCCAGAAATGGGCTAGGTAGGGACAGTAACATCCTGGAGGCAACATGTGGGGTGCAGAATGTGTGGGTGCATGGCAGGTACCTGCTTGCCCTGGTCTCCCTGTGCAGTATTTGTGCCCTAAAGTAATTACTGGATGTGGTGAGAGCCTGTGGGAAGTGCAAGGAGAAGGAGTTTGTATCTTCTCAGCTCCACTGAACAGCAGGGAAGTCTGACCCATGATGGTTATTCAGATATAAGGATTCTGAATGGGTAACAGTGTCTGTCAGCCACGACAGATAGAAATTGGCACACTGCAACATTACTAAGAAACAATTTGATACCTATAACCAAAACAGAAAGAATAGAATGGCCTAAAGTGAGCAAATCTGTGGTTATGCCCACATCTGGCACTATACCATCTGTATATTGTCTATAACACAGTAGCTTTGAAGTTTAAAACTGGTTTATCTAGAAAATAAGGAGATTGGCATTGGTTTTGCTCCTGCATGAATGGACATTTCAAATTGATGTAATTTGTTACTGCCTTAACACAAAAATAGGAAATTCTATTATTAGCACGTCAAATCAGAAGGGGCAGAAAGGAGGTTAGGGGCAGGAAAAGACAAGTGATGGCAATCTCTACCTTCTCAGCACCTGAATAAAAACACAAAAGCAAGAGAAGGGGGAGCAACTGTTGCTCTTTTTTAAAGAAAATTATAAAAATATATTTCTGTTAGTGTTTTCTTACTTTTCTTTTACCAGTTGTTACCACCACAGTTTCATTTCTTTAAATCTAAAATTTGTTAATAACACTGGTTGAAAATTAAAATTAAAATTAAAATTAAAAAAAAGGAATTTATAGGAACCAGACAACAATATTCCTCTCACTAGCAAAGCAATTTTTGCTTTTCATTTATCTATTACTCTGTGATTTGTGCTATATTAACATATGGTAATATGTTTTTTTTTAATAGAAAACAGATTTGAGACAGCCAGGGGTTCAAAGGTGTCTGCAAAAACTTGCTTCAACAATTGCCTATCTAATTCCACTGCAGCTTCCAATATCAGACATAAAAGCCATAAAAAAATATATATCCTGACTTATATCTCTACGTTACAACAACCAAAACAACTGCTGCTCATGATAACATGACAAATTGCAAAGTCACAAAACAGATTCAGGACATGTGAAATAAACTGCAGTTACCACACACTTGTGAGAGTTTCACCTGCATGAGGTTCAATTGCCCGTGTCCAAACTATGTTAACACTAAATGCTTCTAAACAGCTGTACTGAAAAAAGTAACAATATTCAGATAATTGTAAACTATTAAACTTCCTCAAAAATTACAGATAATGAAAAAAACTTGAAAAGGACTTTCTGTGACTGTGCTCTGATTTTATCACTGCACAGAACACTTCTAAATAAACAACAACAAAAAAATCAAAATACGCAAATAAAAAAGTCTTGTAACTGCTAAATAACAAGAAAGAAGAAAAATAACTGAATTTAAAATGTCATTTTATAATCTATAAGATGTCATGGGATGAAACATTCTAAAGTAAAAGCTGATGGCAGCAGGAGGGCAAGCAAGCAACTCAAGAATGCTTTATCATTTATTTCTAGCCTACAAAACTGAAACACTGACAACAGGCTAAGTTGCAGTAACTATATGATAAGAATGAATGTTGCCCTTTGGAACATCACTTGGCTAGTTAAAATGTATTTTTATGTGAACAGAAGGGGCCTCTTAATTTAATGTTAAAAATACTATGCTACAGAAAATATCTTCCCTTTTCCAAGCACTTTAGAAGAATTGCTGATGTCAGGTTAAGTAGAAATAGCAAATATTTATCTTCACATCAGGGAAGGATTAGAGACCCAGAACAGGTTACAGATTTTTTTAAAATGCATTTTATACCTGATAAGCTTTGTGACTGATGCCATATACTAATGGATTTGCTCTCATCCGTACATAAAGATAAGTGTAACTTATCCACTTTACTGCTTCTTCCACATTAGTTACTGTTCCAAGAGCAATCTGGAAAAAGGAAAAAAGACAAAATTAAATGTGTATACTATAGCTGAAATTTTTGGCTGAAAACATATGGAATTCAGAGCACTAGCACTAGATTAAAGAAAGTGTCAGTATGTTTCAAACTTAAGTTCTTTTAAAACAATCATAGGACAATAACTTGAGCCATTTACATGTCTTCATCTTACAAACACCCAATAACATGCTATGTTCTGTGACATATTATTACATATACAGTGATCCATGTGATCTTTCCTACACTATTTATGATTTTTAGAGTTAAAAGATGATACTGAGCAAGCTTGTTACGAAAAAAGAAGACAAACAAAACAACATAATTCTTTAGTAATTATGCTCAGGGTAATTCAAAGAAGAGTGCATTAAACAAAATTAATCTACATTTAAAAGATTAATTTTTCACACCAATGTAAAAGCACTTTCTGGTTCAAGTCCTAAACCAAATTGTACCAACAATCTTTAGGATTTTCTTCATCACGCTCTCATACTTGGCAATCTGCTTATCCAGTTTTTACAAATAGTTTTCTCCTTCTGTAACTTCAAGTCAAACATACAGGTACCTGCTACATTTTTGTTATATCAAAACGTAACAAAATTGAACAGGTAATATGTACAGATATATATATTTATATTTATTTTTTTAAGGCTAAATCAGGTATCCCACATCAGTTTTTTTTTTCTTAAGTGACTTTATTTTTTTTTTGCTAACTCAATACTGTTATCAACAAATTACTTACCACACACACATTTTTCCTCTATAACTTCCTTCTGCTCTATTTTGTATTGGTTACATTCATGAGAAGCATTTTACTGCTTAATTCCAGCTAACCTGATTTTACCAGGAGAATTTCATATTTCCTGCATGTTCCATGAACAAACATTTTTTGGTTGTTGTCGGTTGTTTAAAAGAAGCCAAAATCCATCCTACTGAATTTTTCTGATCCATTACTAATTTTTTTAAGTTATTTTTGTTTTATTGGTGTTTGGATTCCATACAAACATTCCACATGACCTGGCAAAGCCTAAAAAAAACCTTGTACAACTGTAAGTGATTTCATATGCATGTTCAGATCTAAACATGTAGACCTTAATAATAATACAGATATTATTTTTGAAATAACATAAATATCTAGTAAAAAACAATAATGCAAGCCAAATTTGTCTTGAGTTAAAATAACTTAAGTCCAGCAAAACCTTTTTGATATCAATGAGTAATAGCATGGAGCACCCCCATTTTTCAAGAGATATTTCGGTTTTTAATAGCATAAGGAGGTCAGGGGAAGCCCCACTGTGCTGAGTTTTCAAAGTATATAGCTACATAATGCACTGAAGTAGCTACAAAAGCATTCAGTTCTTCATAGACTACAACAGAGAAAACATCTAACACAGCCCACAGATAATAATCACTTTGTTAGCTACCTAAGCTAATTTCAGCATTTGGTTTCTTTCCATGACTCAAAATCTTTCAGTACAAACCTGAGACAGCATAACAACACAGTCCAATAGTAATATTTCCCCCCAAACAACCACTTTCACAATCATGAAAATGTAAAATTCCCATTACTGAGGACAGAGAAGTCAGACAATTAGAAGGAAAAAAACCCACAAGCAACATCTTTTTCTTCTTTCCTTATATGTTCAAATATCTGATTCTACTACTTACAAATAAATTATTTTCATAAGTTAAAAGTAAAACTGAGGGGAAAAAAGTCACTATGAAATACAGTTGGGTTTCAGATATGGTGCTGAAACCCAATACTGTGCTTTCCTTACTCCCTCAACTTTAATGGATATTCACTGAATAATATGCAGAGACAAAAAATAAAAAGGCAACTTCTAAATATTTGCTGCCATCTAGTGTTCTAGTCAAGTTCTTACAGATTATTTGAAAATGTATCTTTGTTAAAACAGTACGAATGGCAGAAGTTATCTTAATACAAACACTTAGGAGTAATTATGAAATAAATTATTTATAAAGTTTGGAAAGGACCTCTCTTAAGAACTAAGATATATAGTATTTAAAAAAATCAATAAATAGACAAGGTGACACTTTATTAAAATGAAAGAAAAAAAATTCTATATTTTCCAGCGTTTCCTCAACCATGTATTCGGTATTTAGATATAGACAGAATAATCAGTTAGTAGAAATATTTACAATACTGACATTGTATTTTCTGATCGCATCAATTGGCACAACACTTTTTAAAAAAACCCACCAAACTGTTCAAATACAAATAATTATGTTGTATTTACAAAATGAAAACCTGAGTACTATATTAATTCACTATCCCACAGACTTTATCAAGTTGAGGTGGATTTCAGAGGAGGTGTTTAGTTTTTCAAAACAGTGTAAAGAGATACAGGTAGCATAGCTTTTGGGGGGTAATTTTTGAAGAATGAAGTTTTTCTCTCTGGTACTTCTATACAGATTAGAAAAGTGCACTAAAATATTACTGATAATATATACTGTATGTATTACATAACATACCATATTTTTTAGATAAGAATGTTTAATTGCTATTATGTTTGTCTCATTGAGCCAGATTACATACAGTAAATATTTTTATATATGAATTAAATACTTGTTATTAAGGTAAGAGAGCAAGAAGTCTTTCTAATAACCTAATAAGCAATTTTCTGTTTGCTTTTGAATTAGCATTTCAACGTCTGAAGTGATTATAGTCTTATTCTTGTATGGCTTTTGAAATAATTTCTTAATGCCACTAGAACTGTCCCAAGTGGGACAGAACCTCCTCCAGCCACACGTGACCAAAGGACTATTTATAAGAATAACTGAACTACAGAGTTGTCATTATGTGTTAACTCCAAATAATTTGTCTACCACATGGACACCACAGTGGAAGGTGAGGGGAGAATGGATGAGGTTGCTGGTCTCATGCAGGTCAGGTCAGGCCTCAAGGCCCTGGGCAGCCAAGGAGGAAAACCCCAGTTTCCCCAGCCTGTGCTTTGCCCCATACCCAGCTCAGCCATTCAGTCACCCAGCTCCTAAGTGACATTTTCTTTTCTTTTTTGGAATGGTTTATCTTCTGAGAACCACAATAGTTGCCCATTCATTCTTTCAAGGCAAAAAAGAGGTTTGTCCTAACTAAACAAGTCACCACCTTTTCCATTGCTGGCTTCACAACAAAATCATAAGTAAACAGAAGGAAAGGCACTGCCCCTGGGGAAATTGTATCTCCTGTCCAGCACTCCAAATCCTTGCAGTTTCTAAACTCTTTGGGGAAGGGAGTCATCCCAGCAACAAGCTGGGGTCCAGCTGTGGACATCAGGGAGGGCTCTATCAGGTGGAAACAATTAGGGAAGGAACGGTGACCTGCATCGTATGAGCTATTGATGATAGTTCCCAGATAAGTTAAAGTTTATAGTCTAATTAAACCACATCCCCTGCATCTTATAGTACTTCCTGTATTTCCAGAAAATATAGCTGTAGGTATTTTCTGTTTGCCAGCTGGTCAACCGACCCAGGACTCGCTCCTCTCGACTAAGCACCCTAACTGACTATTTATTTTATTACTTTTACATTTCATTATGTCCCATGGCACAACTTCAGCAGAAAAGGAAAAGGACATCTCCATGCCTGTGTTAATCAACACTGACCACTTACTTTTCTTCTGCTCATTTTAGAAGAGAAAACCCCCAAACAACCCCAAACTTGAAACAAGTCTCCAAGAGAAAGTTCTCAGTGGATTGAGGTGCTGAAATACAAGTTAAATGTCTTAATTTTGGTGTCAACTCAGTGAAGTTGGATGTATTTCAGCTTTCCCTACTCTGTAGCTTACTTAAGAACAAATGTGCTGGGGCATCAAAGCCAGTGTGCTGTCTCTGAGATTAGATGAATGCAAATGCTGAGGGGCTGAAGGTGGCAATGAAAATAAAGCACCTTATCAGTTTCTCTCAAATTCTTAAACTATTGCGTCTCATGGTCTTTAGTGAAACGTATTACCTTTGCATTTGATATCTTTCAATGGATTTTTATTCAATTTTTGTACAGTTTTGAACAACCCTATATTTTAGATACAACTCCCTGCAGCAAAGAGTTCCACAGTCTAACCATCCAGCTGGCATTCTTTCATGTTTTCTGAACCTGCCACTGACTCATCTCAGCCAATATTTCCTGTTTTTTTTTTTTCCCAGCAGAGATGTAATCTTTCACCATGTCACTTCTTGCCTGAAGTGTGGAGGTAAACTAGCATTTTCCTTTCACAGAAGCTGATCTATTCCTTTGTCCACCTCCTCTGATATTTTTCTGCTTCTAGAAAATAAATTTTGAAATGAGAATTAGAAATACCTTATCGTTTTTGCATCATTACCCAAAATTTCTCTCCTGTGCCACATAAACCTAGGTACAAAATTCAAAGCTCTGTCTTCCACTTAGTGACTGTGTGGCTAGGGGTACATATTGTATTACCACAAATATCAGAGTCATTGTCTCATTCTTAACACCTACCTACTTCTGCTAAGAGACCTGGTCTTCATATTCTTGTGGAAACATGGAGTCTTCTCATATTTACAACTGCTGCCTTCATTCTACTAGTTCTTTCAGCTTCTGATCTGTCTAGGAACAATTCAGCAGTGCTTCTGGCCTTTAACTGATTTCTCTTTACATAATGCTTATAAGCATTTGGATTTCCTGAGTAATTGTAATAAAAGCAGATTCTGCCCCTAACATACATCATTTTGTTATGTACCAGTGCAGATTTCCTGATGCTCACAACAGGCTCTGCTATGACAAAGATTGCAGTGGTCGTCAGCCTACTGTCTAGATTTCTGTAACAAATCAGTCAATAAACACATATTCCATCACCACCTAGTGCTATTGTTACTGCCAAAGGGACAGTGTCTATAAAAGATGAACAAAACTGAATGTGCTTCTTAAGCCTATCTACTGATCAATACAATGACACATTTTTAAAATGTATTTTTTCCACAATGCTGCAGCCTATGGAATACTCATGTCCAGATAATCCATTTCTAAAATGCCTGTATCCTTCTCAGAGGATTCCAATAACTTAGATCAAATCAGCCCAGAAGTGTAGATTGACTTCAATTATAAAGAAATTATGAAGTTGCTTTCCAAAAAAACCCAAAAACCAACACAATAGCTCCTTGTAACTGCTTATAGTATTATTTTCTGTTATCTGGCAGGCGCTAATTTTTCCTGCATGTCATGACAGAAGAATAAGTAACATCATGCCTATCAGATAACAAAAAAATGGTGGTTTCATGCTTTTGTTACTCTACTGCTTTTCAGCATTTTCCATTGCTATTCCTACTACCAACTATTTATCACAGCGATCAACAAAATTCCGACTGCATCTTCAGCTGCTGCAGCTGTACTGCAGCCACAGAACATTCAGTCATTTAAAGCCATGAGTACACTGTTCTTTTCAGATAAGACTACCATCACATAAAATCCGAAAAGGAATAACTATCTAACCTAGTTCATCTGTTTTCTGCACTTTTCCCCAAACCCCAAATCCTGAGGATTGAAAAGAAACTACTTAGCAGAAATACATAATTCCCTGGACACAAAAATCCTTCTCTTTTTATGTAAAAAACTAAATAAAGCTTCATGACGAAGACCGCTTTTATTTGCTGCAACTTGTTTTTCTTTTGCACAATTTTTAGTGTTTCATACTTAATGCAGACATAACTATCCTAAGCTCACATAGGCCTTTCTCCCTTGAATGTCTTGCTTTTTGATATTTTTTATTCCTCTTCATTAACTATCCATTTGGACTCACTCAGCTGGTGCTAAAGAATGCTTTTTACCTTTCCATGTCTTCAGTGATTTTTTTTTTAACAGCTTTTAAGCTAGTTGGAGGGCTTACTATTAAGTGCAGGAAAAAGGAAATAAAAAAAAAATACTACGACATTTAAAAATTTCTGTTTGTATTTGATTTGCATGGCAAGGTTTTGGCAGTGGGTGGACTAAAGGGCTGACTTCTGTAAGAAGCTGCTAGAAGCTTCCCCCATGTTCAACAGAGTCAGATGCAGTCAGCTCCAAGTCAGACCTGCAGCTGCCCAAGGCTGAGCCCATCAGTGGTGGTGGCAGCACCTCTGGGATAACTTAGTTAAGAAGGGGGGGAAAAAAAACCTGTGTGACTGCAGCCAAAGAGAGGGATGAGAATAGGTGAGGGAAACAACTCCACAGACACCAAGGTCAATGGAGGAGGAGGGCAGGAGGTGCTCCAGGTGCTGGAGCAGATTCCCTTGCAGGCCATGGTGCAGGCTGTCCCCTTGCAATCCATGGAGGTCCATGGTGGAACAGAGATCCACCTGCAGCCTGTAGCAGACCCCATGCTATAATTGGCAGGTGGACACCCAAAGTAAGCTGTGACCCCATGGAAAGCCTGTGCTGAAGCAGGCTCCTGGCAGGACCTGTGACCCTGTGGAGAGGTGAGACAACACTGGAGCAGGTTTGCTGGCAGAACTTGTGACCCCATGGGGGACCCATGCTGGAGCAGTCTGTTCCTGAAGGACTGCACCCTGTGGGAGGGACCCATGCTGGAGCAGTTTGTGAAGAACCACAACCCGTGGGAACGACCCACATTGGAAAAGTTTGTGCAGAACTGTCTCCTCTGGGAGGTTCCCCAAGCTGGAGGAGGAGAAGAATATGAGGAGTCATCCCCCAAGGAGGAAGGAGCAGCAGAGACAATGTTTGATGAACCAACCACAACACCCATTCCCCGTCCCCCTGAGCTGCTGAGGGGGAGGAAGTAGAGAAAACTGAGAGTAAAGTTAAGCCTGGGAAGAAGGGAAGGGCGGGAGGAAGATGTTTTAAGATTTAGTTTTCATTTCTCCATATCCTACTCTGATTTGACTGGTAACAAATTAATTTTTGCCAATTCAAGTCTGTTTTTGAAAGTAACTGCTGAGTGATCTCCTTGTTCTTACATTGATCCACAACCCAGGGTCAACCCACCACACTGCTAAAAACACAAGCCTGGGAGAAATTAAAATGGTTTTGTATTCTAACAATCAACCAGGTCTGTTCCATCTTCAATGTCTTTTTGGTGCTAACTACACCAAAGTCAATGCTAGCAGCAGTTTGGTACCTTAATTTACTATCTAGTACAGTAACATACAGAAACAGAGGAGCAGACACTTGCTACATTATAAATATTTTGTTAGGCCATTCTAAATACTTCCTGTGAGGTAAATACCTGGGACTTAAAACTAAGAATTTGAAATCTGTGCAGTGGAAAAGGAGGAAGGGTAGAAGAATCCTGAACTGTAACTATAACCAAATACCTCTTCTCTTTGGTACTGAAAACAGAATTACTCTTAGATTTTTATTTGCCTCTGCACATGAAATGTGACTAATGTAAATTCACTTTCTCCCCCAGAAAATAAAACAAAATAATAATTAAAAAAAACAACTAACAAAAACAAAAAACCCAAAACAACTAACAAAACAAACAAAAAACACCAGCAAAACCAAAAAGCCCCTTCCTTTTGGCTTATATATGAGTAATTTCTGCTTTTGTGATTCTGGCTTTGCTAGAGAATTTGTACATTTTGGAACTACAACTCAGATCAAAGGAACAACACACTGCCTATTAAAACTTCTCTCTTTCTGCAGAATATTGCACATTGAAAATTAATACCTTACATCTCATACTTTCTTAACGGAGAGGAAAGGAATAGGACTGGAACTCTTGGTTCATCAAGTCAAATCTTTTCCTCATATGCAATCACATCTTCCATACAAAGACCACCACTTATTACAAAATCTTCACCATAGAAAAAATCAGACTCTCCACTACTGCTAAAAGACAGCCTGTTCCAGATCTTGTATTTCAGGCAACTTTACTTATGAACGGTGTGAGTAATTCTTATACTGCCTTTTGTGAAAATGATATTTTTTTTTCTTTTTCTTAATCACTTCTAGTTCTCACTAGTTATAGAGAGCTGCTGTACCTCCTTTTAAACTTTCTTTTGCTAAACTAACCAGCAAGATATTTTTAAGGTATGTCAGTGAAGCACTTTCTGCTGGAGATTCCTGCTATAATTCAGGTGGGCGCATCCAACACACCCACACACCTTCTACACAATTTGCAGCAACACAGACCAAGCCTGAAAAAACAGTAGCATATAGCCATGCCATTTGTTTTTCACACTACTTCAATCAGAGATCTTCTCTGACCCAGCTCCCAACAGCTGCTTATTATTCGATTGTTTTTGTAATTCTTCACTGACCTGAACAACTTCTGTGAGATAGATTTTCTAATATTAAATTAAAACACATAGAAAAATAAATCCTTTGCTGTGAAGGAAAGAATATCCAACTCTTCTTTCCTCATTTACTTCATGTATCTCAAGAAAAATAAAAAAAGATTCTACAGTTTTATCTTAATGGTATCTTGACCCTCCATGCTACTTCTAATACCTGCTAGCTTTTGTGAAAGGCCCCAAATAGCTTCACATGTGTAACAGTTTACTCCTCTTAAACATACAAACCTACAGACTACCAGCAATAATAGAACTTCTGTTTTCGTTAAGTGTGACAATATTGCATTTTTGTTTCAAATAATATTGGTTGACAAAGTTTGCTAGTTTCTCTAAATCAGTCAAAGGTTACCTCTGCATTTAGGTTGTCTGCAAGGCTTTCAAGAAACTGGCTTTCAATTGGATTCTGCTGAGTAAGAAGAGTCAGGTAATGACTGAGTTTATCATGGGTTGTAATAATGACGCCTTCTCCGAATTTGTCAAACTGAGGCCGTCCAGCTCGACCAAATATCTGCATGACATCTAAAATTCCAAGGTCAACAAAGGAGCCTCTTTTTGCAGCATATATTTGTGTTCCCTGGTTGAGGAAAAGTTAATAAAAATTAACATAAATACACATGAATATAATCCTGACGAGCTGAATACTGAAATTAGGCAAATATAGCATGATTTCAGAAGTGTACTTTAACTAATCCTTTCATAATCTTTGATATATTTAAATCTTTACTATACAAACTAGACTCCCACGAGAGAGAGTCAGTTTAATGAGATATAAATAACATTTCAAGTCAATCAGACATCTCCCCTCCAGGCCCAAAACAGACCTTGCTATCTATACTTCTTCACAGGTTTCTCTTAAGACAGATACCTTTCTGCAGAGTAATGGAAGCTCTTACCTTAATAACAACAGCATGAGCAGGAAGATTGACACCCCAGGCGAGTGTAGCTGTACAAACTAGGACTTTGATATGTCCATTAGCAAACAAGTTCTCAACCAAACTTCTGTCTTGCCGCAGCATTCCTGCATGATGAATACCAAACCCATCTGGAAACAGCTCACGTAACTGTTTATTTCTGGATCTCTGTACCTAGAATGGACGAGCATAAAAATTAAAATCACTTCTAATTACACTACAACAAGCACTGTTAAAAAATATGCAGAAAAAAAGACAACTGAATATTATTAGGAGTCATATGAACGAAAATATTACTATTAATGTCAAACTTCTCATCAGTGCCAGTATTTCATGATTTTCTATAAATGAATTTGACTTCTGTTCTTACTTTCCAAAGAATCCACCTCATTGTTTAAAACAATAATTTTTTATAAAAATATAGCTTAACTTAAACAGAGATCTGAATTTACTGGTAACTAGTATGAACACTGAAATGGAGAACTCACACTTTGCTTTTCTGTAAACCAACTAATTCAGGCTATGCAGGCAGCTAGGACAGGCTTAAGGCAGCAGACCACATGCTATACTTTACATTAAGGAGGGGATACTCTTCCCCACCACCAGCCATTGCATCAGCTAGGCAAGCGTGGGTTAATAAATTAATAGTACAGAATTAAACTGTTCATCTGCCCCTCATTTTTACCTTCCCCATGCATAGGAGGCTGGGATCTCAAATCTGCAAAACCTCTGGTCCTCCAGTCTCCCACTCTGTGCGAGGTCCGTAAGCACAACTCCCTTATTTCTGGGTGCTAGTTTTATCATGCTTCACCTGAACTGACTATTGAGTCAAAATTAAGAAAATCTAATACACCTGCCTTCCAAACACTAAACTGTGAAACTCCAGTCATTTTGGAGTGTGTCTTCCAAAGCAACAGGGAAAGAAAAAAGAAACCCAGCCACTTCAAGAGGAAACCCAAACCACCAGAGGCCATGTCATTTTAGCCCAAGGGGAACAGTTGTCCTTCTGTTCACAAACAAGGTTTTGGGCTAAAGCTCAAGTATACACCAAAAGTACAGTTAAGATGACAGGAAGAAATGCCCAGTAACCCTGCCATAAACTGGAATAAAGGACCATCAACCAAGCTTATATGAGCTTAAACGTAAGGTCAGAAAACATGCTACATACAGTCTCTCTACTCTCACACCTGGCTACTGGTTTCTCAGATTTTCGTGTTTCTATGTCCCTGATTTGCCACAAACACCTCTGATCTTCCTCCCATCTCTTCCACATTCCTAACTACCGCACTCACTACCTTCCAAAACTGATTGCAGATGAATATGACAGCAGGAGGGTTGTGGTAACTATGACTCTAATCTTTCCCTAAAACAGATTTCTTTATCTTTGTCAGCAGAGAATCTCTACTTTTCTAGAAAGTTAAGTATTTTTTTACTATCATTCTATTTTCAGCCCTGCATATGACAGTTAATTAATTCTAGATCAAATTATTATTATTATTATTATTTTTAATCTTCACATTTACTAGTACCTGACACACAAGCACTGAAAGTTAGATAGGGAGTGGATAAAACAAAGCAAAATATGGTTCACAGTACTGGCATACTGCCAAACATGAACAATAAGTCTCTGCAAACACAGAAATAAATAGGAGGATGGGAATGCAATTATAAAGGAGGATATGAAAAGAAAAATATTGTAGGAAAAACACATTTCTCAACTTCATGATTATCCAGCTTCTTAATATCTGATCTTTCTTGCTTTAGCAGTAAGTATTTACTATTAATTTAAAAGACATCAAACTCCGCTTTTAACTACACATGATTTTTTGGCAAATTTAATTAACCGCTGTAGTGCTTAAAAATGAACAAATAAGAAACCGAGAAAGTGGCAGTGCAGTTCACGAAGCTTATTATTTATGAGCTAGTGCATGGAAACAAGTATTTCATAAAGAACACAAATGCACCCGGGTTTGCATTTATGGTCTATCAACAACAAAGCTCACAGAAAACAGGCACCTGTAAAACTCACTTCAGCTGCAAATCTGAGAACAATTGTGACAAACAATTTTGGATTGATCTTGATTACATTCAGAACGTGCTGTAAGCATTTAGCAGCGTAATCAGCTTTTGTCTTAAATCAAGTAAATCTTCCTATGTGATAAGTCAACCATCAGAAATTTCACTTTTTTAGTAGAGTACTGGTGTCACATGAGAATTTTACAGATATTAAAATAACTACTTTTCAAAAAGGACAAGTATTCAATATAAAAAATAACACTTTAAATATTATAACCTGTAGCTGAAAAAGCCAAATCTTCTTGTCAAATCTCTACAATTTAAAAATTACATACATTTGTTTGTAACCTGATTGCTTATGTTGACTGTTGTGACTGAAAAACAGGGCAATTTACAAATGGGAAACTAAGAAGATTAAAACCTTGTACTATATATGGAAGGAAACCGTATTGGTTTACAGTTTTAGGAAGTACAATTTCACCAATTTAGAGAAAGGAACTTGTGACTATAGGAAAAAGGAGCAGGAAGCAGAAAAGTTTGTGACAGAAAACACATTAAGATACGGCAATGCTAGTCTGACTATAACTCAAGTACATACAAGCTTAAGATCAACCATTTAAAAATACACAGGTACACCTAAATGGATTCATATAGTTGCATTTAGAAAGAATGTTCACATGCTTCTAAAATCTACTACACATTCTAACACAATATCTTTGAAATATTTAAAACTCACAGGTTTTGTCTTTAATTTATTGAATCTATAAAGTGTCAGACTTCCAGGTTAAAGAGTAACCCGTTTGGAGACACATTAAATAATTTTTTTTCCAACACAAAAGATGTCGGACTTTTTAAAGCGAAAAACTCACAGCCCACTTTTCACATAGGAAAAAAACAAACGCCAAGCTAATCAAATCACTATCTTCAATGATTCCATTAACTCCAAAGAAACTGAATTAATTTTCCTTCCATAAATTTGGGGGCATTTTAAATTACAAAGGTACAAGGCAAGTTAGTTCAAGAACAATGAAGTAACTCAATTTTATGAAGTTACACTTGAGAAAATTAATTTTTTAAAAAAATTACATCTCAGTGATGGCTTGGAATACTGCTCACACAGCATATCATTTAATGGCAAGACAGTTGCAAACAAACCTTCTAAGCTCTTGTGCCAATGAATTGCATGGTAATTCTATTAAATCTGAATTTTAATGGTTGCAGAGACAACAAAACCAGCAACTACTAAATAAGAGAAGTGAAACTAAAAGAACTTACACACCTCCCATCCTATTCTATTACAGACTAAAAGGTTTTGCTTAAAACTTATACAAAACGTTACTAAGTGCCTCAGGTGTATGGAGAAGTTGTTATTATGAGGTCTGGCTCTGGTCTCCTGATTAGAATTGATTTTCTTTCCCCTCCCTTATTGCTCAAGAGGGCTGTAGATTTATGAGCTTTGCTTACATGTGTGTGTGCATCTATACCAGTACATATTAAATAAATTCCTAGCTGAGCTTGCTGCCACCTATATTTCTCCTTTAAATACCTTGACTTTCATGCAGTTCTTGATTAAAACACATTAAAAATGTCACAATTTGACACAGAAAAATGTCTTGCTTAATTTTAATGTGAGGCTTACGTAGCAGAAAAAATATTTAATCAAGTTTTAGGGTATTTCAGCTAAAGACTTAAAAAAGGTAACGCACTTCCTTACCCTTTTCTTGCATCTAGTGTCATCAAGACTATAAGCTGCATGCTTTTTGACTGAACTACCAATAACATGTGAATCAAAGAATTAAATTTTTAATAGGCCTCTAGCTAGATTTTTTTCTTATTTTCTCTAAAAAAAAACAAGTGAAAAAGAGTAACAAAGCTTGATTATGACAATTAGCTGCCGACAAATTACATCTTGATAAGTGAAACATCAATTTATGTATTTTCTTTGATCTCCAATTTCTACACTCATCTACAACAGACTAAGTAGATCACCACCACTTGGTAAGATAATCTATTTTTTCTTTCTGTAAATTACTTATTTTTCTTTCATATTTCCTCATTTTGAAGACACTGTTTGCAACTTTGAATTTTGGTGTTTTTTTTCCCCACTAATAACACAGTTTTTGACGATCATGTATTTTCCTCCAGTAACAGAAAAAGAACAGGCTATTCAAGTATATTTCTCATGATCATCTTACTACAGCAAAACTTCATGCTTGTGAGTGTAAGACGCAATCATTGCAATTTCCTTTCTGCGGATTTCACAATAAGACAGCACTTGCTGTTTGTTCAGAATGCATCATCATATTTATTCACTGTTTTGAGCAATTTATTCCCATCCTTCATTCTCTGCACTGTCCTAACACCCTGTATGGTACTAGCTCCTAACTTTGAGGCCTCATTAGCTTCGCTTGATGAGTATCGGTGCTCAGACACCACAGATATCACAGACACCTAAATCAAAGTAAGGTATCTTTTGCTGCAGCCTTCAATGAAGGACACTTTAATTAGTACTACTATAGTGTGATTAATACAATCCAATTATTTCCAAAACAACTGTTCTTTAACTTTCCTGAAAACATCCAAAAGTGTAATTCTTAGGCTGACCTTCTAAATTACTTTAAGTTCCAGCTAGGCAAAAATCCTCCTCTGCCTCATTCATATTAATCATACTGCGGAATCTGTTCTCCTGGCTCATTTAAAGAACACTGATTGTCTTTCAAAATTTATGAGAACAAGGTAAGGTGGGAGAAGCCTCCATTCAGGCAGCTGAGAAAAGCAGCACAAAAAAAGGGAGGTTGAAGAGCCCATCAGTGAACTTACTCCTATTCCTTAATAAAAAAAATCTAACATGACTTCAGTATGTATGAGGACTGAGAGAAATGGAGAGAAACGATCAAAGGATTGCATGATCATTCACCACTTCTCTTTTTCAGAATGCACTACATACATGTTGCATATTAATGAATCTACAGAAGTTAAATCTTTAACGTAAGTTTTATTCCTTAATTCACAACTGCTGTTTAAAAGGGGAGAAATCAAAATTTAGGTAGTGCTAATAAAACCCTGAGAACAGGTTTTTAAATATGAAGTCAAAATACAATAATTTCTTGTTACAGAAAAAAACTATGAAACTCCTTAATATGCACAGTTAGAGCAAATACATGAATCCTAGAGAAAATACTAAACCATGAAGACAAGCAGTAACACTATCTGACAGTTTATGAAATAAACTGAACATGAAGAAATACAGACTGGAGTCTAAAGGGAGAAGAAACGAATGCACTTGAGCTACAGCTATTCCACCTGACGACTCCCCTTTTATGAATCAGAACTTCTATTTGCATTATTCAACTTGTACTGTCTGAATAATAACTAAGCTATAAGCAGCTGTTTCTAGGACAAGGATGAAGTGGCATGTTATGTGGCAACAGTAAGACTTAATTATTATTTGATTACAGCAAATAATTAACTTTGAAAGAAGCTTTCCCTGTAAGATTTAAAAGTTGATGACATTCTTCACCATGAGGGTGGTGAGGCTCTGGAACAGGCTGCCCAAAGAAGCTGTAGATGCCCCACACCTGGAAGTGTCCAAGGTCAGGTTGGATGGGGCTTTGAGCAACCTGGTCTAGTAGGTGTCCCTGCCCATGGCAGGGCGGTGGGAACTAGATGATCTTTAAGGTCCCCTCCAACCCAAACCACTCTTTGATCCTACGATGACTTCTGTGATTTATATTTATTAAACAATTGATCCTTATCTTGTGTTACCTTTCATATTCCTTGAGAAACAGCATGAAATGGAAAATTGTTAGTATTTACTAAATACACATTAACACACTAAATCATACATAAACAACTTTTCATGAAGCTCTTCTGTAAAGTTATAAAACACTGACAAAAAGATACCCAGCATTTCAATACATCGGATTCAGTTAGTGCTTCTGTGCTGATACGCCCTCACATTAGTTCCCTCACTCTTTCCTGGGAACAGCAGCATCAGCTTCATTGACTATTCACCCTGCAGCTGGTTCCCGTGAAGAACCCAAAGACTACCAAGAGCTCTCCTCAACCAAGATGACTTGCATGACCTAGCAGATCATTTCTGCATGGATGCAGGCTGGCTAATATGCTATTCTACTTAATGAGCATACATGCTCATTATCTATATCTTCACTTTTAAAATGTGTGTTGCTATTAACTTTGTATAGTTATCCTGAAGTACTATCTCTGTCCAACACTTATTCTTTTTACTGGGTTATAATTAGTGGGCACCTGGCAGGACAGTATTTGAAGAAGGTAATTCTAGCAAACAAATGTGAATCAGTTTGAATTTCTCCTGGAAGAGTCAATAATCTAATTGTCTCCCTCTGGAGATTTAAGTTCACTGTATTAAAGTTAGAATTGTTTAAACCTATGAGTTACTGATCAGATCAATTTACTGAAAGTACGTTAGTAAGTTCTGCAAAGTGCTCTAAAAATACCTCTGAAGGAGAAAGAAAGGAGAGTAGTGTGACTGCTTTGCTTAAACATCTTCCTGTGTCATTGTAAAGATAACAGTTCTTTGAGTGCAATCATCAGGAGCACATAATTCAGGACTAATTTTCGGTATGATAGTATTATAAATGCTTTTCTTCTGAATCTTCCCTTTGTGTGTATGCAGGTTTCTATTGACTGTGGGCTCTCTCATGACGATACGTAGTTTAGAAATATTTGTTCAGAATAGGAAGCTATTTGTCCATAGTCCTCAGTAGGCCACAGACTATTTTTTCAATCGTTGCACTAAAAGCAACTCTCTTTACATGTCTTTACATGCACACATTTTCTGCAGAACAAAGCTACCTTCAGTGAAAGTTTTTAAATATTTTAGGTCTGTATAACAGTTTGTAAAACATAGTTTTCTGCATGAAGAAGAGAAAGGAGGAGAAGTTCAGACAATTAGGAACAACTGCCAAGCAGCCTATCCAAGTCAGGACTGTCTTCTGCCAGTCATATTTTTTAATTCAAGTGAAATAATGGCCTCTTCAAAGCCACACAAATTTCATTGTGTATGATTACCAGTTTTGAGATACGGTTAGATTAGACTAGATTTTAGTACACTCTTTTGCTTTATTTTTTAGACTTAGATGTTTACTTTTCAGCCCATGCTGCCAACTCCTGTACTTTTTACAGGGTTGGTGTTTGTAGATATTCAATGAAGAAACAACTTTGTAAGCTGTTGTTCCCTTTAAAGGAAAATGAATTCTGTAAATATGGTCTGAAAAGTCTTGTCTGCTTTCACAACTGAAGAGTGAAAGCTTATAATTTTCCTGCTTATACCACAGTAGTGGTAACTTGGGAATTTGAAACCTGGAAATCTGGCAATTCAATGATTCCCTGATGTACTTTGTGTATGATAACATCGTGATTTTTCAAAATAATTCAGGTTTAAAACATACTTTGCAGTTGTACAAATAGGAACATTATTTCTCAGGTCATTGTGCTCCAATTAGAGAAAAGTTAAAAAGAAAAATCCTATGATTTTTTTCTTTCCTTCCCATAAGGATTCACAAGGAAAGGAGGTATAAGGCAGAATTTCTGGCACATTTTTCTGTTGCCCTGGCCTTACCACAGATCATAACATATTTATTGCACAAGTTTGTGTTTCATCCAGTTCTCACATTAGGGAGTGATGGCTACCGGTGAAAGAATGGATTTGTATGGTGTCCAGAAATGTCTTGCCTTATTCAGTGTGCTCTTTTTACAGTACACTAAGTAACATCATAGCAGCTCCATCACTTTTTTCATTGAAAAAGTTACGACTGGAAATACAATTCTATGGAAGGAGCAAGACTAGCAATCAGATTGAAAACCCTGCAGAGGTTTAATTTAATCTTTGATTTATCAGATCTATAATCTATAGCGTGGAAAATAAAAGTGTTTACAGACCTCACTGAGGATAGAAGCTGAGAAAATTTAGTATTGCTAAAGTGTTACATTTTTGAGCCAGCCAGACAAGCCAAGAATGAATGTATCACGAATGCAAGTTTGACCATACGCAAATGATAGAATCACAAATCACCAAGGATGTAGACATAGTTCCAAATTACCTCATTTAATGCCCAGCTGTTATAAAGCAAAATAAAAGAACTATTTGTATAGACAGTACACTACCTCAACTTGAGCCAGAATTTTATAACACGGACCAAATTAACCCAACAGTTACTTCAAGCCAGACTGTGGTGTCTATCTTACAACTGAATGATTTACTGATTCTTGGATTAAAAGGGTTTAAGAAGTTAGAACGAAAAATAAATTATTCTGTGAAAACACACATGGAAAAGAGCACCACATTTAGACAGAAAGGAAATATTTGTTATAATGACCCAGTTCAAGCTCCACCGAGTGAAAATGCAGTAAAAATAACAATAATTTTCATATATTGTACAATGATAAGCATCTTTCTATTGTTTATAGCAAGTGAAATAAAAATTATATAGATATTTTTGTACTGGTTCAGTGTGATGAAAATCTGGATTTCACAGTGCCTAAATAATCTCAAATCTTGTTGAAAGAAGTGTCAAAACATTTCATTTTAGTAATAACATGAAAATGCACATTAAGATTGAATTAGTTGTATAACATTACAATTTTAAAATGTATGCAAAATCATGTAAAGCTCTGGTTTTCTTTCTTGTCAATTTAGAATTAAACAGTTGTCTCTCTGGGAATAGTCATGAAATATGTAAAACACAGCAACGTATCCATTCTTCTCCAGCCCTTGAGACAGGAGGTCCTGTCATCAGATTTGTTAACCACTTGGTGTACGCAGAGGAAAAAGTCATAAATCTTGGTCTATGTTGCTGACAGCAGAAGTTTTCAGTATGCTGTTCGAAAACTAGCCAATAGTGAAGACATACAGCATGAAAAGAAACTGACAGAGGAAGAGACAGTTGGATGACATGCAAGGGTAGCATTGCAGCACCAAGGATGAATCTGTACTGGTTTCAGTTTGAATAGTGACATCCTCTTCAGACCTAGTTAAACCTTGTGTTGCCATGCCTAACTGTGCAAAGATTTCAATATTTCTGCTTCAACAGGCAAGTGATACTGCATGGTTGCTATAAAAATATTTGTAATATCTGAAAACACCTTCTTTGCTTTGTAATACTCAAAACTGCCAATCTGATGAGCCACGGCAATACTGGATGCGTTTATACTCAGACAATGAAAGCAGAAGGAATTTTCAAGATCTTTCCAATACGGCTGCGGCTTACTTATTACATATTATCACGATTTTTAGTGCAACTCCTCCTCAAAGGCTACGCTGACTGAGACCTCATTAACCCTGCAAGAAAAAAATCCATTTGTGAACATTAAGCACATTTATCACTTCATAATTAACCATAACAGTCCACTACAACTTCACAACTATGCAAGGTGATAGATGGAGGATTCTTTAAAAGTACTGAATTTCTCTTAGAAGTTTTCTAGGTAATCAGAAATGTGCTGTATGAATGACTAGTCTATAGGCTTTGCAAGCAGTTTTAGACTGGCATTAGTATGTAGGGCCACGAAAGCTGAAATTTAACAGGAATGTAATTTTTTTGAGAGATGAACCCTGGGTATTAAATGTCTTTTGATTTGCTCTTGTGGCTTGGTTTCTTTACTTTTCTAGCTTCTGCCCTACAGCATGGAAGAAATAAACATAACAATACTAGGCAGACACGATTAACAAAATGTAAGTCAATAATAGTGGTATGAATTCCTAAACTAAAAAAGGTCAAAATCATACGCACCGCTCATTAAGTAATTGAGCTATGTTACCTGAACTTTAACAAGAAAAAAAGATAAACAAACTAGAACATCAGACCATCTGCAGCACTGTAAAAATAATACTTTTCACTGACACCTGTGTAATATGAACACCCATAAGAAAATTCATGATGGAATTAGCATCACAAAGTTTTTTTGTGTGCTAATATTAAACAAGTCTCACGACTAAAGACATTTTATTCCTCCTTTGTCTTTGCTATTTTAAGAGAATTTCAAGGATTACTTAATAACACTTTGTAGTTCAGTGTAGCTAAATATTAAGTCTTCCAAGAGAAGAACTTCAAAAAAATCTCCAAAGGTTACGAAAAATTAGATGTTTATGTATTTTCATATTGCAGAGTTCACAGAGGATCATCTGATTAATTATACTAAGTTATAATAATTGATTTTTCTGATACAGCACTAACATAAAAAAATCTCTTCAGAAATTAACAGACCTTTAGGTGGTGGGAACAGTGAAACTTGGTTTCCTATGAATTTTATATTCCTTGTACCCCTGCCCCAACTCAAATGCATGCCCATCACATTTCCATAACCTCATCTCTCCCAGAATTCTCTCTTTGCCTTATTGTTTCAGAAGTATTTACACTGTAGCCTCAGGACAAAAAGTTCATCTTCAAAATGACATCTGTAAGACTTACGCTGATTATCAACACCACCATTTGATATTAGCAACACCTTTGACAACTGTGCTGTCTTTTGTTAGTTTTATTCCAAATTACTCGCAGGTTACTCTCTGAAGTTCTGCAACCACAGTGCAGAACCGTGAAGCCTGTGGACTATTAAACATCATTCAAAGTCGGTTTCAAAGGTAACATGATGTTTTTACACAACTAAAAGGTCAGAGAAGTAGCGCCTAATAAGTGGTGAAACAAGAAGGTTTATATTATTGTGCTCTTTTGGCTGGCAGACTTGGAAATTTAGAGACAAACTGTCAGCTAAACTGAGGCAGGTATGAGGCTTCCAGAGGAAACGAGCTGAGGCAAGAAAGGAGCACTGTGCAGTCACCTGTGATTTTACAGCCAGATCCTGTTTAAATGCAGGGTATTTTCCCACAGACCTCTCCTAAATTATGAGATTCCTTGGAGTTTTAAACTCCACCTACCAAAAAAAAAAGTTTTATTACTGTGGAAAAAAAACAACCTCCTCAAATCCAGCCTTTATAGTCCTTATATTTCATGCCACTTACTAACATTATGTTTCATACTCCATGAAGGCTGCAAGATAATTGCTTTATAAAGTTTGAAGATCACAGAGATGAAGATAATTATGTATAATCAAATTTGGCTTTGAAAGGCTGTTTTCTACATCCACAGTTCTTCAAGCATGCACCTAGCACATATAACTCCTCTCCAAGGCTGATATTTTGAGCAAAGGATGAGTTATTCTCTTGAATAAGTAATTTTTATAATATATTTACAGAGGTTTGAGAAAAAATATATTGCATGGATGTTAACTCACCAATCTGCTTTGTCTGGGGTTTGTATACTAGATTAGAAATCCTCTGCCAAAACTGAGGAGCTTGCTATTGTTAAGATATTGTAATTCATATAACATTATTTTAAAACAGCCTAAACAGATTCTTCAGCAAGCTAACTTTAAATGTCTTACTCACATATCAGATAGATCTCAGAGGAAATTTAAGAGAATAACTCACATATCAAACATGCCATGGTACTGGAAAAAGTAAGGAGATTGTTACTTTCCCACTTAGTTCAACGCACAGCAGCACACAGCAGGTGAGTGGGGAGCCACTGTGCTGCTTCCACAGGCCCTCTCCAGTCTCAATTAATTGCCATTTTTCATACTCTGTTTACTTATCTTGCATACATTAGTGCTAATGACTGTTCAAAAGTGTTAGATGCCATACTGTGAGCTTCACTTTCTTTCATCTTTTAATTATAGAATCATAAAATCATTTTGGTTGGAAGAGACCCTTAAGATCATTGAGTCCAACCATAACCTAACTCTGGCGCTAAACTATGTCCCTAAGAGCCTCAATCTTTACACCTTTTAAACCACTCCAGGGATGGTGACTGCACCACTTCCCTGGGCAGCCTGTTCCAGCGCTTCACAACCCCTTCCACAAAGAAATGTTTCCTAATATCCAATATGAACCTTCCCTGTGTTTCTTCTGTACAATAGTCATATCTTTTCAAAGCATTACATCCGTCATGCATTTCCTCTCCTTAAAAATGTTTTTCATCTGACAACTCTGCCTTCTTTTTAAGGGCAGCCTCATCTCAGAAGGCTTTGCAAAATCCTTCATCTAAAATTTGAACCTTTATCTGTAATACTGCACCTGTTGTGGTGTTAGGAGCCTAAGAAGAAATCAATCAGTAAACAATACCAACACTTGCCTTAAAATTAGTATGTCTATATAATGTATCACTTGAAGTAATAAGATTTTTAAAACTGAGTATCTTATGTTGTTTTAAATGACAAAAATAACTGAAGTAAAAACATACATAAAAACATCTTTTCCCTATTTAAGATTGAAAGCTACTGCTTTCTGTATAAAATAGTTCTATAGCTAACACTGTAATCACTTTCAAGGCATATTAACAGTTTTGCTATATAAAGAGAAACTTTATCTGACTGTACAGTGCTAAGGCGAATATGTTCACAGAATTTCGTAAAACCCCACCCTCCCCCCCACCAGGGTTATCACCAGGATATCAGTTTTCAGTGTTTTTAAGATGGTAATGCTTCATTATGAATTAAAATCAGAATAAAAGGAGTGGAGAATCTCTGACTCTTGCAATCTGTACAAACTTTTAATTAGATGCAGTGTGATAGATATTTAAAAACTTCTACGGTTTTCCTTGAATTTCTCATCGTGCACTTCAAAAGCTAACAGAAAATAAGATACATTGTATATAAGATAAATGTAAACAACATAATGAATAAATAATTTAGAATATATTGCAAAGCAAACTCGGTGATCATATCATCACTCATCTTCAGAAATTGTTCTATGCATTTGAGAATATTTTACTCTGCAAATTCCAATCTAAACATCTGAAACTATTCAACAAAAGTACTTCCTTCTACTAATCTTGTATTTGGATTTCAGCTAATTTTTAAGTTGATTATTTGGGCTTCAAATATGCAATTGCCAATTATCTTGTCATAGGAATTTTACACAGAACAGAAACACAGAAGCTACACTTTTCTATAACACTGGTGTTATCCCTACTATCCCCAGTGACCACTCACTAGAGGAAAACCTACTGAGCCTGTTTTCTGTGATAATATCAGACAGCCTTTCGAATCAGACTTATAGAAACAGACTGATGACTTAAAATTCTTGGTGTAGCCTTTGCAATCTTGAGATCAACCTAGAGAAGATTTCCTACTCTATTTATTTTTTTGAGGAGGCATCACTTGAGATAATGAGATAGTTCCATCACACTTGTTTAATCTGCACACCGCTAAAACCAAAGATAAGAGGGCCAACTATTGCTGTCTGGTATGGAGAAATACCCCTATAAAGTAAAATAACTGCCTGATGGTTTGAGACAGGCCACTTTGACAGCAGCTTGATATGGCAGGGTTCACTTTGAGATAAATCCTTACATCCTTCCTGTGTGATCTGCTATAGGTGAACCTGCTTTAGCAGGTGGGTTGGATTAGATGATCTCCAGAGGTCCCTTCCAGCCCCAGCCATTCTGTGATTAAACCACTGTCTATGTCTACATGCAGATCTGTGCAGCCGCAGCAGGAGCCTGAGCACCCTTCGCAGTTAATGGGTGCCAGGCAGCTGGGCTCGTCCAGCATTTCTGGTCCCTGACCACCCTGTGTCTGCTCGGACACCCACTTGGCTCCGCTGCCTGAAACACACTGAGCTTCACCAGCTACAACCAGGGCTCAGACACATCACACATTGGTAGTTACCATATGCAGAACCCTAAAATCTATGTCCTATAACCTTAGCCTGAAAACCACTCCACTGGCATGCTTCGGATTTGAACTAATCAACAAGAATTATCTTGGAAAGAATTAAAGACAAAAAAGACCCTTAAATAACTTACTGTTGCAACAAATTTCTATTGTAACTGACCCAGGTGGCATTGTCTCAACATTCCCAGGTGGCACATAACAATAACAGCTCTTAATTATCACTCACTATTCCAAGTAAATTAGAATGTGCATTAAGCGTCTTCATACTAATCCCTGCATATTCTGATACTGAATACTTTCTATCACAGAAAAAAACAAATGAACAATTGAAAAGTTAATGGCCCTATATATGAAAATTAATCAGATCATGCTATGGTTTTAAATACATAAACATGATGAAACTAAAAGTTGATAAGAACATACTACAACTGAAATGTTCCTAATCTGTTGTTGTAGGACAAAAAATGGAATTAAATGCCCAGATGCCCAGTTAAGATCAATTTTCCCCTTACAAGAGAAAGGATGTCATATGTTAAGTGATTTTTTTCTTCTTATCTGTGCAAATTTCTACAGTTATTGGTTTAATATTATTTTGTTTGAGAGCAAAATTCAAGAGTTTTTTATGTTTGATGGAATGAGTTGCCTGTTTGAGAGTCCTCAGTACAAATTCAGTCACAGGGGAAAAAAAGTTTCCACTAAAATCAGAAGTATAAACCTTATGAGGAATCCCACCCTTACTCCCCCTAAATCACGAAAGAAAATGCGGGTACTGGTACTGCTTCAACCTCCACCTTTACACACAGAATATACTTTATATTATAGGACAGAAAACTGAATTCAGGTAAATCAAGATTGCTACTTTATCTGGTGACTTCCTACATTTATGTTAGCCCCTTTCTTGTCCTAATAAATCCTGACATCTTTCCTTCAGAAAAAGAGAGAAACTCATAAAGCTATTTTGTGAAGCTGTATTCAAGAGCAATCAATCAGCCCCATGCATTTTCTTCAACTAATCCCAGTTCTGATGCCTTACACTATTAATAATTCCAAACATATGATTAATAAGAGTAAATACAAACTTGAAAGATATAAAAATTGGATTTTTCTATTTATTATTAACTGTTATTCCAGTAATCAAAACAATTACTAACAGACACAGAAAAATAAATGCTTAAAACTGTCAAATTTTGTTAGCTTCCTAAAACATGCACTGTTCTAGAATTTATATATATATATTTTTTTTTTACCAACAGTTAATGTAGTCCATATTATATTACTATACAGGTACTTTATACATACATATTATGTAAGTATATTATACATTATACTTACTACACATGTGATTTATCTACCTTGTGTTTTATACTATCATCCATTAACATATGCAGAAAGACGGAAAGGAAGAACGAAGGAATAAGAAAAAAATACCTCAGAAATTTAATATGAATGTAAAGAACCCATCTTTCAGGTCATGCAGAGAGCTGCACTTCAGGCTAGAGGCCTGGAAGGAGAATGTATTTCTTTTTCATTCTGAATCTTCAAAATGCCATGAAGTGAAACAATGAACAAGGGCCTTCCACCTACCATAGAATCACCATACATGTGCATTAAAAATTATGGCCACAAGGTGGCTCTCAATACTCAGCATTGAAAGTATAAATCTGAAAATGAAATTAGAAACATCTCGATTAGCTTTGTTTTCTTAAAATTATAGGTGATATGTTTCACCTCACTTATTCTTAGAAACATTTATTTCCACCCTAGACAAATACTTTGAAGATATTTTAAATTTACTTAGCTCCTCAACATCATGAACCCTTACATAAAGAATTCCAATGAGAGATTTCCAGACTCATTCTGTAACAGCATAATTTTCCTGTAGTCACATATTTCCCCCAATATCTGAGCCCTTTTGATAAGTGGAATTCATATATATGTAACTGAAATAATTAATTTACTGCTTTTGATTAATTTAGTTTTCAACTATTTACCAGTAACGGTTCTGTTTCATGATGAAAAACGTCTGAAACTTCTACACAGAGCATGAATTTCCATGTGGATAGACTCTTCTACATCTTGCTTTTTTCCAATATGCTCTAGCTATATTCTTTATGTTCTTAATTACCATTTTATTTTTCCTTTTACAGGTTTATTAATAGTTGTGAGTTTTGTTGGCAACCTTCCACTCATTTCCGTAGTTATTTTAGTTTCAAAAATATTTCTGCTTTCATTTATTTTTCCCACAAGTATGGAAATCTGAAATTTAAAGAAACTGGACCATGTAGGAAAAATAATAAATAGGGCTATAATTGTCAAACCAGTGAAGAATTATTGCTTGATTCTGAACCAATGCATTGTAGACCTGCACAGTACTGTGAAAGGACAGAAGTCTGAAAATCATCATCTTGGATATATTTCTTTGACAAGAGATCTTGGTGGTTACTTCAAGGAATATGCTCCCTCGCAGGAACAAAATCTAACAGAATACCTGAAAATAAATATTACAGCTGTTTTGAAAATACAGGTCCACGGAGCAAGAAACCAGGTATGTTTTCAATGCTATGCCACAGTATATGCACTTTTTTACTACACTGTAACTATTGAATCAAGAGCCCAGAAAATGATTTCTGAGTGTAAGGGACCATAAAAAAATTCTCAGTAATACTGGTGAACCTATATGAGAGTTTTTAACCCATGAATCACTGGGACAAATTCACATTTTCTTATTGCTTTCAGTTCCAGAAGCTCGCAGAAAAGCCACATCTGCAAAAAGTTAAACAGTGTGCTGTATTTTCTCTAGGAAATACTATTTTGTGCTGTATTAAGTTGTGTCCTTAGGGCTTACTCCAAAGCCAACAGTCTATTTCCCATTAGCTTCAATATGTTTTTCAATGAGATCCTTCAACTGCAAACCAACTAGGATGCTGTTCAATTATTCAGCAATACTACAGTTTAAATGAAAACACAGCAATAAGATGCTAAAGGTTTCAGACTCTTTCCAGATTTGTGATTGTTGTCCTTGATAAACATACATAGCAAAATTCTTGGAAAAAAGTGATCTCTAGAATCAAAGACTTTGTACTGGAGTTCTACAATTGATGACAGAATTCATGTATATCAAAGCCAGAGGTACCCTCACAGACAGAAAATATGCATTGTTTCTTATCCTTGATGCAACAGCCTTTGATTGCTGAGCTAAATGCTTTTGTTATTATTACAGAGTCTAGAGAGGTTTCTGCAAAGCTTCTGATACTCTAAATTCTAGAACCTAAGGGTTTGCCATTCAGTACTAAGTTTTTAGCATTTTGTCAGCAGTTCTCAATATTTTAGAACTTCTATGTTTATAGGCAAATGTTGACTTAACTTCACACAGTTTTTATCTATCTTCAAAAAAATAAGAGAAGATAGAGAAGAATGCCCATTACATCAATTACTAAACTAGAGGTCATAACTTTAAAAGCAGAAATAATTACAGTTTTGCACATGGTAAATTCAAATTTTATCTCATAATGTTCGTACTCATCATCAAAATGAATCATATCGTGTCACCTATAGAAAACGACAGATCCTCATAGTAGTCAGCAGAAATCAACGTGGCTGCTTTAAAAACACCGCTCAAGGTCATAATTCAAACAGATAACATGTTTTTAGAGAAGGTCTTGCAAGTCCTTATTTGGAAAAAAACACTTTAATTCAGAAGAAAAAACATATCAGAAACCTTGACCATGTTGATGCATAAGATTTCTGAAGTGGAGGTTGAATTTGCCAGCAAAAACTGAGCAGCAGTCAGTAAACGTTGCCTCTCAAAGAACCAAGGTGCTGCAAACTCTTGCTCACAAGTACTTGGTTGGAGTTAGACTACACCAGGCCTCACTGAGTTCAGGCAATCGGCAGCTGTACACATAACTCTTTTACCCAGGTAACAACTATTTTGATAGACAGTTATACAACATTCCTAATCATTTTTCTTATCTGAAGATATTTCTTGATTGTTAGGAAAATGTAACTTAATATAAATGCTTTTACTTATCTTTACCTACAAAAACTTCATTTTGGTCTTAGTCTGCTTGTATCTACTGGGAAACATGTAAGATTGGCTAATTTTTTGTTAGAACCTTTGCTAAGCTTTATCAAAATCTTCCAGTATTTGAGGAAGTTGCTGGCCTATGTTCACACCTGTCCCAGCAATTCAGATTTTCGCAGTTTCTGACTTCTGTCACTGAAAAGATTCAGCAGAGAAGCTGTGCAGAAACTTTCGAAGTTACGTATGTGGTTTTCTTACAGAGGTGATAAACCATCACAATATAGCAAAGCTTATATACAGATAAATATTTTCAGTAAAGATTTGCATGTGTTTCATTAGACTTTTTAAATGGCTGGGTAGAACAGATATCTGAAGGTGGGATACACAAAAGATATATTAGCATTTTGATTTCTATTGCAAAGGGGCACAAAACAGAAATGTGAGAAACTTCATTGTGAGGTACAAGGCAGGATAAAGTTATGAGGTGCCCTGGCTGCACAAGCACTGGCAGAAAGATGACAACTCCAATATATGCTGGCACCTGTCTTTATTAAAGAGGTAACAAAGAACTATATATTTTATTAAAATTGAAATGGACCCATGGCTGATCAACTAATTGTTCATGTCAATATTGATAAAGCAAGATACCATAGTGCTTATAATCACATACTGGTTTTATATATACTCTATAACAGTAATCACAGTTTAACTTCCACTACTTTTCACTTAAGAAAATATCCAAAATATTTGCTATGATCTCCTATCATTGATTATTGAAAGAACAAAATATTCTTCTGCAAAGACAGGATGACGCTGAGATGTTTTACTTGTCTAATTAGAACCCTTTTAAATGTGAACTATACAAGAAACATAAAATCTCAGCCAAAAAACTTTCAAATCTGAAAGTCTTGTGTACATTTTTTGGAAAAGTTTTCAGGCCATATGCATTTCATCTGCAAATATGTCAAAACAGGATTTGTCTGGTTGTCTATTGTTTTTCTAGTTTTCCTTACAGGTTAGGAATGATTTTACCTAACAAAAGTCCGAAGCTGAATAAAACCACTGCGTGAAATGCATTCCAACTCATCCCACACATTTGGTGTCCAAATATTCTAGATATACCACCCTAGTTTTTAATATTTTCTTAATATCCCATTCTAGAGAATGCATTAGAAGTGCCTAAAGTATTATCTCAAATGGCTTTTCCATTTGGAGGCATTGCATATATGGGTTCTTAGAATTTCTTACAATAGTTAGTGCATATATTATATATGACTGTTTCCTGAAGAAGAAACAGATTCTGCTGGTTCCAGAGCAGCTGGCAACATAATAGACATACATGTGATCATAAACAAAATCTTGCTTCTTAGTCAAGCTGGCTGACATAGTAAGGAAGGAAATGTCCTAGGAAAAAAACTTACTTCAGTATCAGTGTTTTTCAGTATGTCTTAGCCAGGTACTAAAAATGAATTAGTTTAAGACCTTGTTTCATCAAAACCCTAAGAATTTTCCTGTAATAACATGTAAATAAAAGTTCTAGAAGTTTACACATTTTCCATTTCTTTTAGCTTTATCGACTAAAATTAATTCTTCATCTACTTGTACTGATACTGTCCAAAGATGAAGGTATGTTTGGTGGGACGGGGATGTTGAACATTTAGTTTTTCTAAGAATTCATACTTAAGCGTTGTAATTCACAAGTCTCTTCATACTGCTGTCTTCCTATCTTCACTCTTCCAGCAGCTTCCCACAAGCGCTATGCTTCCAAATCTGCCTGTCATTTTTTTAGCAATTTTATTTTCCTTCTATAATACAGAGTAAGCTCCATTTTTGTTACCTACCAGTTTTCATTATAGGTCATGCACAGTTTGTCTATACTCCAGCCTTGTCAAAAACATGATGCTGCTAGTCCAGTTCCCACTTTCACCATCCATAACTTTTAATTCTAATTCAGTCTCTTGGCCTAATGAACCAAAAATTATTAACATGGTACATGTACCAAAGTGTATCCAAATACATATTTATGTGATGCTCATTCGAAATCTCAGTAGTGGGAGGAAAAGAATACTGGTTTTTAGCTTTTTATGTTTTTTTGGAAATCTTCTCTAATCAATGTCTGGTGTTTTTGATGTAACAATCTGCTAGTAAAAAAAAAAAAAAAAAAAAAGGTTTCTGAAATAATTACGTTGTTCAAAAGATTTGGCAAATTTAGGCAAAATTATCATTTTATTTTGTAATATGCAATAGTATCTTCCCAACTTAAAGCACAACTGTTTGTGGTTTTATACAATACAATGCTTTTCTCCAGGACAAGGATTTCCAATAAGCAGGGATTCTTCTGAATGTTGTTTGACTTTCGAAATCCCAGTTCAAAGGAGCTTAAGGTGAGTTCAAAATAACCTGAAGACTAAATGTTGTAGATTTCAAAATTTCCATAACTCCTGGCCTCCTGCTATTAAGATATGTTGGTAATATAAAACATATAGAGGATAGGCTAAAACCCAGATACTATGATACATGTAATGCAACTTAAACCAGAAAAATAAATATATGGCAATAAATATTTAGCAGTTCTCTGGAGAATACCTGCACAACTTTCCAAAAGTATGCTTAATTACATTTTAACCTATTTTGTTTTCTCCAAAGCACCTCTAGCTCCCAGGATGTGGTATTAACAGACTGTAGGCCAAATTCAATTATCTCACTCTTAATATTGGCTTCTAATTGCTCTTTAAAATTCTGAAAAGTGTGCACTCATTTTATTCATTATTTCACAATTCATTTTAACTAGATGAAATTGCAAGCTTCAGCACAAAAATTCTTCTGTCCAGTTCTGATCTACTTTACATATTATGCAAATAAACTAAAGGAATAGTTAAAAGCCCAACTAAAATTGCCAGAATGGAAGTAGAAAGTGGATGACAACTGAAACAGTGAGCATACATAGCTGAACGATTTTATCAAACCAAAATGTATTTGGAAAGCTTTCTTATTTTCAAAATAAATGAAATTACGAATATGAGCTGAAGTGAAATTCAATATTTTTCTCCATCTGTTAAGAAAATAATGTTTTCTAAATGAAAAACTGAATCAAACATCTCAATGTACCTTGGGAAACAAAAATCTAATGGTTGCCACAGTCTGTGTTCAACAGGAGGATATGTATCAATAGGTAAGTGAACTGAATATTTCATGCAACAAGTGAATTTCTTTAATTGCCTTTTTTATTATCAAGTTTTTGAAGAGGCAGTGTGAGATAGTTTCCCATATTGCAGTGACCTTTTCCATCCAATTTGGTGCCTATGAATATGTATTTTTTTATTACGACAGGTCATATGCTCCAATTTAAAAAAAAAATAACTGTCTAAAGACAACCTATACATTTTTGTTTTATGATATAAATAAATGAATTCACATGAATCCTCAGGAAGCAAAAGAAACATGGTCAATTACTAATGATATTCTGAAGGGAAAACATCAAGCAATCCTAGAAGAAAGTACATCTATTTATTCTACAGGATAGCTGTGAACTACATGTTTTGTTCTGAATTTTATTTTAGGAAAGAAAACTACAAAGAATATTCTGTGATGGCCGCACATTTAAAGCAATGACCAACCACTTAAAAAAAACCTATTATCTCCTTCATTTACAACCTCAAAGAATAGCATTTTTAGACTTTTGCAACGGTCCTTTAAAAGTCATCTGTGATGTTAGAGAAAAAACAAGATCAAATACAATTCATTGGACCTTGGAAAATTTAGTCTGTTCTGCTCCTGTAGAAGAAAACAAATATAGTTCCTACCAGAATGTAACCACTGAACAGTATCAAGTCTGTTTGAGAATCATGTAATTACCATGAAATACAAAGTACAACTGATCAACAGGCAGCATTTCCTGTCAGTGCACAAAGCAGAAAACCCACAAATTATTAATTTTTCAATCATTACTCTTCATTACTAATGACTACTGTAGCTACACTATTTCCTGATCAATGAATTCCTAAGTAGATATGACTTTTTAAATACTATTTTCTAGTCAGCATATGGTTTCCATACCAAGCTGCTTAAATTGCATGTGACCAGAACCATTTGCCAGTATGGTTTAGTTTAAAGAAAAGGTGCCTGAAAAATATGATTATTGTCTAGAGTCTCACTGTGAACATATTGCACAAGATTGTGCATTGCAGCCAAGAACTAACTGGCACATCTTGTAAAAGGAATGCAAGACCTAGGGGTCATTATTAAATTAAGCATTTATTTTTAATTTCTTGCCTGGAACAATCCCTAGGGATTGAAAGTAGCTGAAAACAGCTGAGCCAACCAAGTTTTTTTAGGGAGGGCAGAAGAGGAGCTAGGGCAGAGAGCACCTATGCCGACTTTATCTTATAACTTGTTCTTGTTGGAGTGTTTACAAGTGACCAGATATTTCCAGTCTTTGCAACTGTTAAATGACAGAATAAAACATGACGAAAAGTGAGCTTTATCCTCTCAAGAAATCTTACGTATTTTTAATATAATTTTAATATATACCTGAACTTCATTACACATGGTGAAAGCAGACACTGGCAAAAATAAAAAGTGGGCTGTGTTACTGAAGTGGAAAGAGTGTGGTCCTGTGAATATGAAAACAATCATACTGTTCTTCTTGTCTGTGCGTGTGTGTGGTTTTTTGTGTGTATTTTTTGGGGGGTGTGTGGCTTTTGTTTTTCCTCTTCTGAACGGCACTGAACTTTTCTTTTGAAATGTGTTCCTTTACTATGAGCGTAGCTATTCGATATCCATATATACTTTATCTAAAAATGAGATTTCAAGTTGCAATCATCTTACCCAGGGAAGCTACCAACTAGTCAATCCTGTGAAAATACATGGCAAACTTTTCTTTTTGACCTGGATAACATGTTAAAACATTCTAGCATCTAATTGAAGGAGATTTTGACAGGTAAAGGCAAAAAAGAATGATGAGTGGCTTTTCTTTCGTCAGTGCCCCAGAATGAATTTAAAATGAGGAAATAAAAGGAGATCACAAATTCTTACATAAGAAATAGCTAAGAATGCATAGGAAAATGGTTAG
Organism: Columba livia; assembly: GCF_036013475.1. Classification (NCBI taxonomy): domain Eukaryota; kingdom Metazoa; phylum Chordata; class Aves; order Columbiformes; family Columbidae; genus Columba; species Columba livia. The sequence goes on from NC_088604.1 coordinate 43,966,592, forward strand.
ATATATTATACTTTTAATAGGTTCACTTATATTGAAACAAGTTAGTTTTACAGTATTATCAACTTCTACACCAATTTTACAGGAAAAAAAAAATAGACAATGTGCTGGTACTGACTGTGCAAGCTCGTGCAGAATGAACCAAATAACTTGTTAGAGCTACTCATTACAGGAAGGAATGTCATAGCCTGACATCACGGAATATAAGGCCAACAGGGCCTAATATTGTTCCAATATCCCAGAAAGAAAGAAGTTTCATGTATTTTAATTAAAGACATAAAAAAAAGACAACCTGAGAGTGAAATAAAAATTACAATTAAAAACATTATTTTAAAAAATGCAACTTTGAATTTCAGCTTCTGTTTCTATAAGTACAAATAAAAAAGATATTTTTCAAAAATGTATTTACTTCAAGATATGAATTGACTGAATAGAAATCCTGCACTACCCTGCAGGAGGCTGCAACAGACTTCATTTAAGGAAAGAAGCTTAATCATATTATAAATATGACAACAGTTTCAAATTATATTACTAAGTGCATTTAGTATTTAATCAGAATTTTTGTCAAAATGAAAGGGGACATTATAAGCAACACATTATCCTACAGTTTATCAGAGAATTTCCATGGAAGAAAAGACATTAAATGCTACATTTACAGTAATGGAATCCATTACCCATTTTAACCTGAATGACTCTGAAATGGCTGAAACAAACATCAGCACCCCTGTTGGCTGTATTTGTGACCTCAGAGATCGTTCTAGAAAAAGATCTGCTAAACCATTTTGCTTCTGGGAGTCCCATTACTAACATAGCTCAGCTTCTCGAAGTAGAACAAATATTCATGAGGCAGATTTCCAACAATAAACAGGACAAAACTAAGCATCGTTGCTTCTCAAGTTGCCATTCATGATAGATGAAAACAGAATATATGATCAAGTCCATAGGTCAGGGGAAAAAAAAGTCCATAAAAGTCCATCTTATTTTTCACAGGACAGCAAAAGACTGTTACTTGTTACCTCAGTGCTTTAGCTATCAGAGCTCAAGAGACAAGCCAACAAATCTGAAATCCTTGGAACTGAGACTGATTTTCAGAAGGATAGCTGATAACAGAATTCAGTCTATACCATATATTTTATACTTTCTGATTCATAATAAAAACACTAGAAAATTCCAGTGGGCTGTATAGAATGTACAAGAGTACACAGAACTACAAATAGAAAATAGAACTACAAATCTAAAGCTGTGCAAATATCATTTCTAGAGTGACACATAAAAAAGTAACTACCATAATAATAGAAATATACATCAAAACTCAAGTGTTTTTCCTTTTTAAAGGTCAGGAAAAGTAAAAGTAAAAATAAATTGTTTACTGTTTCTGTCAACTTTTTATTACAGTTTCCAATGTTTAACACTTAAAATAAGTCTAATATATAGGAATTCTGCTAGAAAAAACTGAAGGCAATATTTTTCTATATTTCACAAGATATTTTTCTGTAAATTAGCCTCTCCAATATCTATTGTCCATCTAAATAACTCTTAATAGTAAATTCCATAGCACTATTCATTAAAACAGCAGGATCACTCTATACAGAACACATTTTTCTTTAACAAGTCAATTGTTAGGACCACATCATCTCATGAAATTTGTCCCCAGCATTTAAGCAGGACTACTGAATAAAATATCCTATGAAAGAAATAGGAAGAGCTTCATTCCATTCTCTGAGAAATAATTTGCAAATATTTTTCAAAAGTAAAAAAAAATAGTGATTATTAAAAACAGGGTACTTCAATATATGTTTGACATTTAATATAGTCTAATGTATTTGAATACATATCCTCATTTTATTTTTATAGTTTTTTTAATGGCATGTCAAATATTAGATATGTTATTAGTAAAACAAAAATAAAATGAGGATTTGCTCTGAAATAATTAAATGTCAAACAAATGATTACATGTCAAATATTTGATGAATGTTCTCTAAAAATTAATTTCTAATCATTTAAAAACATTTGACAGATAATTAAGAGGATTAGTAAAATTGCTTTCAAATTTTAAAGGCCAGCAAAGAATACAATGCTTTTAACTATTCTATTTTTCACTTTCTCCTGTGTGTTCAAGTAGCCTTCACTTAACACTTGCTGTGTCTAGACTAGAACATGCAAGATTTGAGCATTACTTATTCTTGTAAGTTATGCGCTGGATTTCAGATATTTCTAAACACCATTTTCATCCATTACAGGGAACAGTGTATACAGAATACAAAATAAGTATTGTATTACATTATCAAGATTATTCTCTTGCCAGGTATTACTAAATTTCACGTTAACTGAAATGGCAAGATCGAATGGCCTGCAGTCTGATAATTTTGGGAACTGTGCCAATAGATATCCCTTTATACAAGATAGCTCTTGTCAGACAAACATGATATTATCATTATGGAGCTTAAATTAATCACTCTGCATCACATAGCATTGATATAATACAGTTAGACCTCTGTCAGAAATTCCATTTGTATGGTATGGCTCTGGGAATTTAGTACTATATAAAATGAACTTCACTTATTAAGGAGATTAAAATTAGGCAAAGATGATCAAATAAATTAATTGTATATAGAAACTTTGACCTGACAGGATGTCTAATGAGGTTTTTCAGAGTTCAAATTTGACCCATGGATATTTCATATTTGTATTGGTAATCAAAAATTTAAAATGTGATCATGCTGATTAAAAGTACAGTTTGGAAATCCAAAGCGCTCTGAAGAAACGCAAGGACAGATCAGTTCCACAGTGCCATTTGGCTCACCTACAGGTTGAGTTTTGAGATAACTGGGAACAAAGAACATTGGTTGTGTTTTGAGAATGCATTTTAAAAAGAACCCTAAAAAGCTTTTACAAGTCATGTGTTTTATCATGTTAACACTCATTTTATTGCAGAAGATGTATCTGATTTACAGTACAAGGTGTAAGAATTGCTGTGCCAGGTCAGACTGAGTCTGTCTAGAGTAGTCTCTCCGAACAGCAAATGCCTAAGGAAAAGTATGTATCAATGCTCTTCCCAGTACATTCTCCTGGCTACCAGAAATCTGTCATTAAGAGACGTACTGAGTAGCTTTATGTACCCCAATAACAATTCACTATTATTTAAATGAATAGAAACTTTCACAGTGAAAAAATCTAGATTAGTGAAGAGAACCAGCTCTAGTGCAGCAGGTGGGCCAATTCAGATATAAAGAAATACACATATCAGTGCTATACGCATGTTAAAAATTGCTGCTGAAGCACAAAAAGAAATTCAGGCCTTGCTCAATTCTCTACATCACATTAAAAACATTTCACAACAGCTGGTCCTTCTTGTCCACAAAAACTATGAATCTGTTACTGTGTCTGCAGTGTTTCCAACAACTCTGACTCAGTCTGTTCCAAACCATACTTGCTGCAGTAACAAGGTGGGGTTTTTTGTTGTTTCCCGGTGACATTCACTTATGCCTATACATGTAGGCTCTGTCTCTACATCTATAAAGTACTGAAGTTCCTTATCCAGTAAATCTTTCTAATATTAGAAGTACCAGAGGAGGAGCAAATTTCTACACTTTCAGTTTACTTGAATGCAGATGTGTATTTCACTTGTTTTAGGTAGTGCTACTCCAGCCTCAGGTGTTTAATAATGGGATGGGTTTATTTTGGAGAGCAGGAAGAGAAAGTTAATGGAAAAAAAAAAATCTCCTTGTATCCAGCTTGACTTTGCTGTGCCTTTTGTCTGTACCTGTGACACTTTGAAATCTTTAGAAATTTTAGTGCAGAAAGTTCCTATGACAAAACATGTGGTCATAAAACCCTTTGGAAAGATGCACATATGTTACTGCTGCAGCTACAGTCACATCTGTTAGAAATATTTACTGTTAAGCAAGAAAAAAAATCTAGACTGAGCAGTAGCAGTTTTAATAACAATGCCCCACATGCTCTAATCACTGAAATCTTTGGTGTACTCATAAGTCTTAATATGTTAGATGTAATTGCTCAGCGAAATGTTGCCAGTATATTACTCACTTTATGATTAATGATGATTGTTTATGCCTTGGCAGAATATATATATATATATATATATATATATATATATAGTAATATATATATATTTTGAGTAGTATTCTTATTGTGATAACTATATATAAATAAAAATAGCCCTCAGGGATATATGATATGACATAAAATCTAATCGTATATATTATTATTATCATATATAATTATTTCAATACATGATATGCATTTTTATTTTAAACAGCAACAAGTTTCCTATGAACAGAGAATACATATTAGATTGCCTTTATATCTTAAAAACTTTCAGGTAACAGAGACAGAATCACGGAAATAACTAGTTTTTATGGTAAGAAAAATTAAAATAATTTGACTTTGTTGAATGAATCCTGAAAGAGGACAAATGGAAGTATGTAGGGAAAAGTTATTGGTGATGTTTTGCCACACACTTCAGTATGACTAGGCCTTCACTCTATTTTTATTATTCCCATTACTAATTTATTTATGTGCATCAATGAAGAAGCCCTTAAGCACACTGGAGTATGTAATTTGCATAATTATAATAACAACAGTAATAACAATATTTTTGTCCAAGATCTACATCCTATTTACATGCATAAGAAGGAAAATACGAATTTGCATTAATGTAAAATGTGCACCACATGTACTGGTCACTGTAAGAATTTAATGAATTATTCTTTCTCTTGACAGTCATTGTAAGATTCAAAGCAGCAACAAGAACATTATGTGACCTCTGCTGGAGAACACAATTCTCTCTCATTCATTGCTATGGTCTTCACACCTCTTCCTTCTTATCAGTCCCCAGTTATAAAATTGTTATAAATTTGTCATACTTCTTGGTCTTGCTTTCCAAGAAAATAATCACCAGCTGTGTTTGTAAGTGCATTTCCCCCCATCTTTCATGCTCTTCCTAGGTACTAATTCTTCAGAACTTTTCAAATTCTATTGGGAAACATTCCATAATTACTCACATTACACTTCAATGCTTCAAGTTACCCAGTAAGATCTAAGAACATGTGGAAGTGTGCATACCATTCAAGTCACACTGAGCTTGTTTCCACAGCTTTTCCTGAAAAAGCATGATGCTTACAGTTTTATGTTAAAAGCAAAGAGTAGTTTCCCCACGTAAGAGTTCAAATTCCCTTGGGAATTTGCTTAGAATAAGAAGTACATTTCACAAGAACAGATCTAGTGACAATATTTTATTCACATTTTGTATTACTAGCATTTAAAGCTAATCTTACAACTTAAATATTCATTCTCATTACCTCTCCCTTCCCCAATTTCTTTCCCACTAATTACATCATGATGCTAAGCCATCACTGCTTTCAGCAAAGGTGAACTCCTCCCTGTCTAAGCCATTTCTTCAGTGTAAAATCAGAGAGATTTATCTACTTCATGGAAGCTTCCCAGGGGATTCTACCAGGTAATTCTCTGAATGAGCAAAAAACTGCTCTCCTAAAGACCACAGTCCTAACTCGTTATTTACCGTCACGACTTCCCGCTGAATACTGAGCTTAATCACTGCAACCAAACTTGCCATTCATGGTAAAATCACCTCCCATTCTCCCCTCTTTGAGCAGGAAGCCAAGTAGCGGCCTGTTTGGATTCAAAAACTGTGTCTGAATGTAGCCTATGAACCTCGCGGATTACCCGAATAATTCTACCAACCCAGAAGATGGTTGAAATTTCCTCTCAAAATGAAGGCCTGCCAGCAGGAGACTTCTGCCAGTAGCTACTAGTAAGTCACATCCACCACCTCCCCATGGACAGCTGGTCCAAAACAGACCTCAACCACAACCTCTCTGTCTGTTCCTTCCTGCTCTGATCCTCATCCAGATGGGAGCTGCCTGTGGCCAGTTTCACTGTGGAGCTCTACACAGCCAAAGATCTACCAGGGACCACAACTCCATCTCCTCCTCCTCCCTGTCTGTCCTTTCCAATATGGTACATAGGATGCGTTGCCTCAGAGATGCCATCTGCCTGCTACATCCACAAGTACTATATTGCATCAAAACACATTCATGTTACACATTACATTCTGAAGCAGTCACAAATGCTATAAACACAGTTGATTCTTCTTTTTTGCTGTAGTTTAGACTGATCATAGAATCATAGAATGTCCTGAGTTGGAAGGGACCCACAACGATCATCGAGTCCAACTCCTGTCCCTGCACATGACAACCCCACAATTCACACCATGTGTCCGAGGGCTTATCCAGTCTCTTCTCGAACACTGCCAGGCTTGGGGCCGTGACACCTCCCTGGGGAGCCTGTTCCAGTGCTCCACCACCTTCTGGGTGAAGAACCTTTTCTCAGTGTCCAACCTAAACCTCCCCTGGCACATCTTCCTGACATTCCCTTGGGTTTTGCCACTGGTCGCTAAAGAGAAGAGTTCAGCACCTGCCCCTCCTCCTCCCCTTGTGAGGAAGCTGTAGATCATGATGAGGTCTCCTCTTAGGTGTCCTCCAGGCTGAATAATATACTAATATACCTTTTAAAATGCCTTTTACAGTACTATGACTCTAGGATTCCCAGCTCAAGCTGAAGAGCTGTCAGGAAAGAAGTAAGCCAAAACCAGGTTACCCTGGCAAGCCAAATTCACCCCCTCATGGAAACACAACTAACTGAATGCATTCTTTGGCAGGTAGCATATGATCTAAAGATGATAAGACAACTACTTTAAGGAACAGACAATGAGTGTATTAAAAAAATACTGATTTCAAATGCACTTTTCATAATTAAAAACTAAATCTCCTTACTAGCATCACAAGTCTTATACTACTTAATGTAAAAGACACTGACATCTTAAGGAAAAGAAGCAGCCAACACCGCTACACGCTTCATATTATTCTGTGTTTAAAGACTTCTTGTCATAATGTCTACTCATTACTTAAAAAAAAAAAAAAAAGAAATAAAAGGTTCAGGCATTTCCAATGGAGAATAATAATATCTCTCATATGATGACTACACATCCTGTGGTGACAGTTTTTAAATGTTTCAGGGAATTCCCAGTGAAATTTATCAAGCATCAAAATAACCACTTAATATAGTAACATTTTGCTGGGAAACTCTCAGTTATTTTAATTGTTATCTATTACTTTACCTTTCTAAGATTCTGAGGTAGCGCAATCAGAACTATAGTCTCTGGTTGTACTATAGTATGTGAAATGGTTCTTCACAGTACCACTCATGCTTCTTCAATTACATTTTATAACATACAGGTCCATCAATCTTCTGGGCAAAATAAGTATTTTTGCTATTGTAATAATGCAGAAAGTAGTCAAAAGGATCAAAGATTCCCATGAAATATAAGAGAAGAAATCATTTGCTTTTAATTACAATGAAGATCGATTTGCTTTATTACAAATGTTAGAAAACTTTTGTTCTCCTAAAGCAAAGTCAGCTTTTCTACAATCTTTCACACAGATCAACATTTGGGACTACAATCCTCAAACAATTCAAAATTTTATTCAGAACATATGCTGGGACTCTTTAACAATTGTATGTGGGCTGGGGAAGCAGGGGACAGAAGAAAGCACATGGAAAGTTGCTATTTTGCTCAGTATGCCCCAGATTTCAGTGTGATGCTTAAATACTCTTAGAAAAATAAGTTATTTCAGATACATAGTCAACCAACCTATAGGGCAACTTATCTACCACTGTCTTAATTTGCACTATAAATGCTGCCTTAATGACTATCCAAGCACAGGTAGCAACAACCTGTATTCCCAATAGGTTGTAGAACTTTTCTCTGTTACGTTCCTGTGGTTCCCATCAACATAAGAATATGCTTTCTAATTCATTTAATCACAGTATAAAGAGAAGACAAAATATGCAGCAGTATTTTTCACCAAAATACAGACTGAGTTGGACAAATAGTTCTTTGACAGATGCCTCACATAATATGCACTGCTGAAATAAGCATATAATTTTTCCTAACTTCTTTAGCAATTATTTTTGAGTGTCTAAATAAGCACTAGTACTTTCGGTAGCTTAAAGTATTTTTTGCGTGTGTTAGTATTAATAAACTAATATTATTTTTAATAAACTAAGAGTTTCAGATTTTGTTCTAATTTTGTTAATTACCAGTGCTACAGTAGAAACATGAGATCTCCAGGTTCAGGTTTTATGCTATTTTTCTAATGCAGCAAATATTAACATCCACCAGAAAAAAAATGGGCTTTCTAATACACTATTTTATGAAATATGAGGACATCAATTTATAAATTAGTATAGTTTTTTTTTTTTTAAGTTATTATAGCTCTGAGAAGCATCCCAACAGAAAGAACATACTTGATCCTGATTTTTAAAACATTTTCTCTAAAATAGAATTTTCTCTAAATTTCAGAAACTTGAATTTACCAACTGTAACATCTATGCTCCATTCACAAATGCTAAGTCTGAATGAATCCTTTCACATTTTCTTCAGAGGTATAAAATAAAGTAACATATTTATTAAATCTAAAGACAGACACAGAATTTAAAACCATCACACAATTTCTAATTTGCAGAGGCCCAAAATATTTCAGAGTTTATCAA